>NC_135708.1:17160340-17444253 GCF_964276395.1 Gasterosteus aculeatus
CCTCGGCGTCTCTCCCACAGGGGGGGCAAAACCATGGACGACAGCTCAGAGCCCCTCTCCAAGCGGCACTCGGACGGCATCTTCACGGACAGCTACAGCCGCTACCGAAAGCAAATGGCAGTGAAGAAATACCTGGCGGCGGTCCTTGGGAAAAGGTATAGACAGAGAATTAGAAACAAAGGACGCCGGCTGGCGTACTTGTAGCATCCTCCCCATCACCCCCCCCCCCCCCCCCCCCCTCTGAAACAAAAGAACAAAAAACAAAAAACTTAAGTGTGTGCAGCCCCACATGAAGTCATTTTGAGATCTGAACAATCAGTGGAATCGCTTTTGTGTTCTTTAACATGTATTTATGTATGAAGTAAGCCATTAAATGAATATTTTGATAATAATATTGTTTTTTATTTTGTACTTAAAGCACTTGAGGAATCACATATCTGTGGACCAATTTCTGTTCATTCCAAAAAAAAGGAAAAAAAAGAAATAGCCTCTATTTATGTATTCATTGATTTATTTTTTTTAGACCTATTTATTGAGGGGAGACAATTGTTCACATGACGATATGCTCCAAACAGCCCTGTCTTTTGAACCTTTAGTGACCAGATATGATTGTGAGGAAAATAAATTGTTTAAAAGACAATCAATGTATTGAATGCTGCTTTTTGTAAAGTGACATTAAGAGTTTAGTTGTCTTTATTCACAACAGCCTTGGAGACGTAGGTTTTCACCGTATCCTTCAAGACATAGACTTTGACGCCCTCCCGGACGGGGATGAGTTTGAGGCTTTTTTGGGAGACTGGCTGAAACAGTTCTCTCCCGAATTCCCGGTGAGTTTCAGGGTCTTTCCTGAGGCCGTAATCCTCGCAGGGGCCTCTAATGTCCCTCCTTCCTCCTCTCGCCTTTAACCCTCAAACACTCCTCACTTCTTCCGCCTCACCTGTGCTCCTGTCTCTCTACAGCCTCACACACTTTGAACCCCTTTGCTCAGATGATCGGATGGATTTGTCCCCTTTTATGAACGTCGTGACGATTCCTCTAGTAGATCTGGCTTGGACCAAATTACTTAAAGCCCTTTCAAAATGCCGATTATCAATTTTTAAATAAGTAAAATGGGATTCTTGAAAAAAAAGAGAAAAAAACCCAAATCTGAGATGAAGACAGGAGCACTTTTGAGAGTGAGCTCCTTTGACTCATGTAGATCTCGCGTTTCTATCGAACCGGTTACTTCTGAAGGCTCCTCGTGGTTCTCTGCCCATGTAACAAGTATCACCCACATCTCAAGCACCCCGCGGCAAATTTGAAAAACACAAAAACAAAAAACACACAAAAAGAAGACACGATGCTTGTTACATGGTAACTTATCTATTCACTTGGTGAGAGACATTCGAGGCAAATTTAACTCCTGTGTTTGGAACCTTCTGGGTCTGTTGTGCTTCCCTTTTCTGTCATGTGAACCAATGTAAAGAAAAAACTGCAGTAGATTGCATGATTAAACTAATGGCAAACAGCCAGCGCACCAGTGCACACGACTCCACCTGGACGGCTGTGCTTGCTTTCTGACTACTGAAAACATTCCTGTCATTTCTGGATGTTGTTTTGTGTTCTGTTCTCACATTTCTACCCGAACTGTATGTTGAACCTTGTCCCACGCTGACGAATTATCTGAATGTACTTGACTGTTGGCAAGAATCTCTCAATGTCACGCTTTATCCTTTAGCCCTTTTGTTGCATTGTTCACGAAGAACAAGTTGGGATGTTTAAAGTGGTTTGAACGGCTGCCATGACGGACGTAGATCAGGAGAAGAGGGAGGATGAGACGCAGACACACACACACAGAGGTCCAGAGAAGCAACAACAGCAAAGTTGAGCGATCACATGTTGTGAAATCGACAAGACACGACTAAAAACTGACAAATCACATTCCGCCGGGTCGGCACACTTCTCACCATATTTGTTAGGGAGGAATACATTTTTTTTTGCAGAAAAAGCAAGTTTGAAAACAGCATGGTTAAAAAAAAAAATCTGTGTTTATTGTATCAATCTTTCTTTAACTTTGCATTTTCCTCTAGGCTTTGTGACGCAGGAAGCAGTTTGCGGCTGTGGTGCCTTGCATCGACTTATAAATCGCCATGAATCACAGATGGCTATTTAGTGGCCCTACAATGCTGCACATCATCAGCTTACATTCCACCCTTGTGTTGTCGTTTTTTCCGTGTTGCACAGACGATTTTTAGGATCTCTGGCAGCACTCAGCTTTAGACGTCGAGCGCTCCCGCTTGCACTGCTTTCTTTTGCACTTTGTTTTTAGAGCTGTAGACGTAAATGTTGTGTGAAAATAGAGGGACGGATGAGTTTCCCGCTCTCCATGAAACATTATATGTCTGAAAGCGCCAACAGCCTTACTAAAATGAAATAATCTTCAAAGATATACATATATATATATATATATATATATATATATACATTTACTGTGTAGAAAGTGAACATTCGATTACTACTTCAAACGGCGACCTGCAAGGGTCAAGTCAATAAATGTTTAAAAAAAAAAAGTGTTGTAAGATTTGTATGAATAAATTTTTGTAAACAACAAAAATTTCGTCTAATCTTTGGAGCCAATATCACCATAAGTCTGAACGATACGACACATTTTAAGAGTAACAGAGTGCAAACTCATTCTGGTTGTTGTAGCGGAGATCGAGCCTCCCTCGACAGGTTTCACAGGGCGTTACGTAAGAAAAGAGAGATGAGACGAATTAAGAGAAAAATCTGCTCGTGGGCAGCAGCAGAGGGAAACAATTAGAAGTATGAAACAATATCAAAAATACCACACACACACACACACACACACACACACACACACACAGATAAGGCAAAGCAACATACTGCAAATTAAAAGCCAACTAGAAGGAAAAAACAGCACAGCGGTGACACCAGTTGGCCGGGTGTGCGACTCCCCTTCGAGGACGGCGTGTGCAAGGACCGTGGGAGGGATCGCCACGCCGCACTTTACACCTCCCCGGGACTCCAGCGGGCGCCACCGAAGGCCTGCCGCACTGGTGGAACAGTTGGCCGCCTTTGACACTGGCGCACTGGCTCTGATGCCAGGAACGACAATGTCGAAGCCGCACAGAACACGCACAGAAATGAGGGGAATGTATTCAGATTCTCTTTGTATGTTTCGCATCACAAATCTAAAGTTCAAGCTTAAAGCGTTTTATTTTGGAGGGTTCCTTAAAGCTCATGTTTTTGAGAACAATTTGTTGATTCTTCAATTACAAGATTGGCAGAAAATGTATCTGCAACTTTTAGGAAAATAAAAAAAGCTATATTTATAATGCCAATTTCCAATAAATGTTAACTTTAGACTGCTTTGTCTTGTATTTTTGCTCATCATGGTGTGTTTGTAGCAAGCAGGTGGGGACTTCCTGCAGAGTGGCTTTAGCCTTTAAAGGGTTTCCCTTCATAGTCCCCGTGGTGCATCGACACACCTGTGGAGACGTGTTTTAAAAAACAAGCATGCGTACAGAGAACCACGCCAATATTCACACGTGTGCGCGCCCACGTTTTCACATTTAATGGCTTAATAAGTTAGCTGATGTCTCACAACGCTTTCAAATCTGTATCGTTGTTCCACTGCATTATTGTGACAGATTAACAAGATAAACGACAGTTCAGTGTTGGGAATCTAGCAAACTTGAACCCACAGAGTTGGAGCAGGACTGAGAGAATGCTAATTGAATTAGCATTCTCAATTGCTAATTGAGAATTGCTAATTGCTAATTGAGAATGCTAACGCTAATAAGAAGCAATTAGCTAATTGCTTCTTTTTTTGCTGGGAAGTCTCTTTTTTAAGCTTCTATTGGTTTTCATTCACAGGCAGTTAGACGTTGATTGTTAAAAATTCTTTACCTGTCACTCCAGAGGGTCTCGCTCCTGTTGAGACCACGAGAAACTCCCACACTGTGGGTGCAACCACCCACCATAGAGCCCTCCACCTTCTTCATGACAGCTGGTGAAGTTAAATAGATGCTCCACATCTCATAACACATGAAAATAAGTCGCCGCAGAGCGTGTCTGTGAAACAAAGCCCTCCATGAGATCTCTTGAAAGGGCCTCAGTTACAATCGCAGGGCTTGTGACGCCGCAGCGTTGTGGGTGTGGGATGTCAGGACGCACAAAGCCCGCCGTGTCTCTGCCCGATAATAACCCCCTCTCGCACACGATGGAGGGGCTTTGATTTTCGGCTCTCAGGGGGAGTGTAGAGAGAAGATGATCAATGGGAGGGATCCGGGTCCTCTGGCCCGTGGCCGGGCCCTTCTTAACCCGGCTAACCCCATCAGCCGGTGTTGCCGGGCAACAAGTCCCGGGGGGGGATGCGTTGGGAGTGAGGGGGCGGCCGTGGTGCCGGAGGACTTCGCGGGCACCCGAAGATCCCGCTGGATGCGTTTGACTCAAACCATCTCAGGCTCAGCTGTGTTGTCTTGTTGCTGGCTGAGGAAAACCGAAGCTCAGGGGCTTTGAGCTAAATGACACGCTTTAGTGATAATGCTAGCATGCTACGCTCTTACGCCTTCAACTCGTACTCCAGAACCCGAAACTACAAGCTGCAGAGCAGGATCCCCCTCCTCCTCCTCCTCCCCCTTCCTCCTCCTCTGAGGGCCGTGTGATTGACAGCTTTCTGGAGGGGGAATCCACACGAAACCCTTTCATCAGAGCCGCCTCCTGGGCCTTTGCTCGACTGACTGCAGCGTGGTACAAAAGTTCAGCCATGATGGAAAGGCTTCGCTGCGTTCAGGCCGCTGTTTTGTTTGATAAAACGTCAGCGCCTCAAGCACACGATTCATTTCTTATGTGAGTGGACAGAATCTGAGTGAGGAGGCGTTTTTTTTTTTCCTCTGGTCAGTGTTGTGTGGTTTTGAGTAGTGCTGGTATTGTATTGGTGGTATTAAAGCAGTGAGTCACCAACATTTATACAATTTAAAATCAGACAAAATGATGTTGGTGATGGTGGTGAAAAGTCTCTAAAACATTTTAAAGAAAATATTCTTCCTTTTATGACAAACGATATGATTAATGTTTAGTATAATTTATACTTATATGCATGATTTAGTATAATCATGCCAACTGCTCCACCTTTACAGCCTGCTTGTCATTCGCAATCACGCGATTCAGGTTCAGCTTGTTTACAGCAGCAACCCAACATCGAAGAGCAACTTTTGACGGTTGGTCCACAAAAATCTCACGTTTGTTGCCACAATACATAAACTGTCTTATTGCTCATTCATTTATAAACTCTCATAGACGGTTATGCAGAAGTTCAGCAGATTGTGGCTGGCTTTTGTTGGTAGTGGACAACACGGCGAGTGGATATGTGGCATTTGATAAAGGACAAGCAGCTGGCGATTTGTGTGCAGTGGTCTCAGTTACAGATGTGTGTGTGTGTGTGTGTGTGTGTGTGTGTGTGTGTGTGTGTGTGGTTTCTCCCTCTCCTCTGCAGGGAATAGAGAGGACTGACAGCAGCTCTCAGCATACCTTGTTACCACCTTTCTAACTGAGACTGACGAAAGCGGTTCATTTTTTTCAGCCGTACACGCCGTCTGAACAAAGACCCACAACCAAATAATGACTGGGATTGATTTCCATATTCTCTTCAAGCTTGTTCATCTGCAGCACACATCCATCCCTTCTCCCATGTTCCTCCACCCTCCCCCCCCCCTCCTCCGTCTGTGAGCCCAATTAGCATCTTCGCGGCTCTGACGTCATGGCAGTCCGGGTTCAGAGGCCACAGGTACCGGAGCATGTTCCTAGATTTGGACGGAGCGCTGTTCTCATTATTGTGCTGTCAGCTGACCCCTGATGTCATCTCCATCCCGTCGTTAGAGGCTCGCGCAAAGGCCACCGCGCCATTAATATGTATCCCGCTGACGTCGCGCCATCGATCGATCCATTAGCGCGACGTATTACCTCACCAAGTCCTCGCTGGGAGAGGACGGCGGCTGTAACTTTGCAAGCATTCAGCATGAATACCGTATTTGGCAGATATGTACACAATGAAGTCACCCACCTCGGTACATTACGGCATATCATCTGGCCCACTGTTTTAGGAGGTCAGAGAGAGAGAAGGAGGCTGTAAAGTGTCCTGCTGTGCTAGTTTTCACATCTAGACGTTCATCATTCATGTGACACCGACGAGACGGCGGCAATAAATCAGTGCAGCTGCTCACGCTAAATCCCGCTAAAGATAGAGGTGGAGTTAATTCATCTCACTTGTGCTGCCGCGGACACACCTGTCTGCTGTTGTTGCTGCAGGTACATCACAAGCAGAGATAAATCATTCGCCACCTCCCAGAATAGACCGTTCAGTCACCTCTTGAAAGAGCGTATCACACTTTTTTTCAGTCTTATACTTTTGTTCCTTTGCGGGCGATTTGAAAGAATAATTCTTTATTTCAACCAAAGTGTTATGAAATGATACAGGAGTAAACCAGTGGGAAATACCAATAATCACCACCACCACTGACCAGTTCAGATGCTTTTTAGATACTTTAACACCTCAAATGACACAAATGTTAATGGAGGAAAGGTCCTCATGATAAATAATGAAAGAGACATCATTTGAAACGTAGATATTCAAAGGTTACACCATTGAAACCATCCATTTCTCTGCCTTGTTTGGGTCTTTTTTGGAGAAGGAAACAGCTAATGAACATAAAACCGACGTAATGTCGCCTTGTAAAGATCTCAAGTTGTTGACGTGACAGTTTTTTGAGTTTTTGAACACCAAACAAAGTCCAACTCTCACGCTCCTTTTTAGCTTTGTTTTGGTCTCCACCCCCTTCTGAGGAAAATTACCTTCCTGCCAAACGCTCCACTACGTCCACCGGGTCAAAACACATCTTAAACTTGTGTACCGGATATATTGAATCATCTACACTGATGCATTGTCAAATCTAGTCCAATTCTACCAAGATTCCCTTCATTCCTCTCAATCTGTGGTGACATTTCAGGAAAAGCTCTTGTTCATCTTCACTGGAGAGTTCCTCCATCACTCTTCCCTTTTGCCAAAGTGAGTGGCGGCCTAACAAGATCTCACGGATTCTTTTAACCCTCGTTTCGTAAACGGCACTCAGACACTCAGGTGATGAATAAGAAAGGTAATTAGAACCGACTCCGGCTCAAACATATTTCTAAATTATTCGCGTCACCATTCAACACAATCTGCTTCATGGGAGAAATTAATTTCCTGCCACACATGATTAAACATCTTGTTCAGAATATTATCTCGTTAACTAAATAAGTCACAGCCCTTTTGTGTAAATTTTCAGGATTTAAAAGTCCCCAAAATACCAGCATGCACCTTATTTTTGAATGAGTCAGCAGGTTAATGACCTAAAATAACCGCGGATTTCCTCCTCAGGGATACTTTCGCAGCTTGACTGCTAATTGGCAAGCAGCATCACTGATAACCTCCGATTGCTTCATAAAAGCCGCCCTTTGAGTCTGAATGAGTGTGCCACCATTCATCTTCTCCTCTGCACGGTTCATATGTATCTTTAATATCTTCAGTTACTAAAATAGAGCCTCTATCTTTAGCCGCTCACAGTTCATCTTAGCAGACAGCGACTGCTCCTGAAATAAAATCTCTTGTCTTCTCAGATTCCTCTGGTAATGTGCCTGAAGTGTTGAGTGTTGATGAACACTGGGGGGATTGAAAAGCATTGACATCATCATTTTTTCAGCTGACGATTCTCATGCCGAAAATAAGATGTCACAGATGCGATGGAAGCGCAGACAGCTGCAGACTTTGAAGGGAGAAAAAGTTGCGTCCTCTTACAAAATCTGCGCTTTCCTTGAAGCCCAAAGTGTTGAAAAATGCACGGCGCTCGCTCGTTTGTTCTCTGCATGCGCTGAAAAATCCCCGCAGAGCAACAAACAACCCTTAACGTCAGAATCAGCACCACTGCTGCCTGACATGGAGCCGCAGCCGCCGAGCTCGGAGCTCATTAAAGAAGACTGAGCGCGCCGCATCCGCTGGTGCCCCCGAAATCATTCAGCAAAGGCCCTTTTGCTGCAGTGTGTTTGGAAACACGCGGAAGGGGCAACACCCCTGGGCTTCATCCAATGTACCCTTTGTTGGTCCTTATGTCAACCCGTCTTATGAGGCCATACTTTGGTTTCGGCGGCTTCATCGACTCGCGAAAACAGCCGTTTCTCAGACGGACGACGACCGCGTCGTGAAAGACGTGAAAAGCCGCGCGCCGAGAGGAGAAAGCGGGTGTAATAGTCGCAGCGTTGGTTTCAGCCGGTGTCTGTTAGCTTTCATTCTGAGGGGCTGTTACCGAGGACGCGGCAGAGCAGCTGTAATTACGAGGCCTTTCCTCCAGCGCGGGTATTCGATCGAACGTCAGTGGCTCCATTAGGACGGACACTGCGCTGCCTCTGGAGTGGCTGTGGTGGTTTGCGCTAATTCACGAAATGAAAATGAAAAAAATAAATCCAGAGGAGGCCTTAACCTGCAAAGTTCCACGTGTTTTGGTAAGTCTGTTCCAGGCCAGTGTGAAAGACAACGCTGGCAAAACTGCTCCTGATCATCTGATTTCTGCATCAGATGATCATCAGCTCAGAAAAGTGTCAAATCACGAGACCAGTTCATGTGAATCTTTGCTTCTTTTCAGCCGAGTTTAGTTTTCGCATTGCAATGGTTAAAAAAGAACAACGGGTCTCAGTGAGCCCGGTGCTATTATGTCACAAACCTTTCCTCATGTGTTACTGAGAGGATGCAGCACCAGGATGAGTGTTTTCCTCTCTTGTTTTGTAGGAGGACCTCTCTCGTTATTGGTCCATTCAGTGCAAAGGAGAGTCACAGTGTCAAATGAGATTTGTCTCCTCATTACAAGAAGTAATTGGTCCAAGCTCCTTTTCTGTAATTTACTCTCAGCCAGCGGCGCGTTGCTTTATGGTGAATAATTGCTTCTGTCTGGCTCAGTGGGTGACGTGAGCGTGGAGCTCCCACAGCGGAGAGGACGATGGTCCTCGATGGACGGGCCTCCGACGCTCGTCTTTTATAATCTGCCGCCGTGTCTTGTTGGGAGCTGAGTATCTTCTTTTTTTTTTTTTAAATGACAAAAATTGAGTCATCTTGTTGCCTGCAGATAACGGGTAAATATTTTATGAAGTTATTAAAAGATGTATGCGCCTTCCGCTGCCGGGGTGATTTGTCCCTAAAAAATTGAATTAAAAAGTTCACTCTTGGCAAGTTTGTATTGATGAAACTCTTTAAACCTCTTGTTGTTTTGTGTTACTATTCTAAATAGATAAATCAGATCAACCATACATTTGTTCTACACAAATACGAGATGTTCATAACGTCACCCCACAAAGCTTTCGACCTTCTTTGCATTCTTCTGCCATTAAAGAGTTTGATGAAGAAGATGTTTTTGACAAACTAGCGTCACTTCAGGGCGTCTAACAGTCACTTGACCAAATAATGTGGCTGCATTTAACGACCGTCTCTGCAGAATAGAGGCGTCGTTGATGCGACGGCGGCCTGCCGGTCTGGAGATGGCCATCTGGTGGATGCAAACATGGAGGTCGGGGGTCACGATTATGCCTTTCAAAACGACAGCAAGGTCGTTCAGGTCGTCTGTCAGGGGCTGTATACCTTCATGTGGTGGCTTGTGATTAGGGTAAAGAGCTGATGTTGCAGTTTCTCACAATACCAATGATTAATATATATTCCTTTTAAAACTTTGAAAACAATGTTGAGAGCTCATTTAAGAGTTTGTCAGCTGTGATTGATTTTTACAATCTCCTTTGTGCCAAACTAGGTTACCTTTGCAGGGAGAAGAAACACGGTCCTGTGCCTCATTAGTTTAACTTGCAATTTTAAATATTTGGAAGTATTTTATTCTTAGGAGATCAAATAATAAGCAAGTTGCAGATTTGCTAATTGTCTAAATGTCAATTTATGCTTCACTGTTGTTCTGCAGGCTAATTAGCCTCCACTATGTTAATAGAAGATTTAATTACAGTGACATGGAATTGGCTAAAGATGCAGCCTTACTGTATTAATGTACAGCATCTGTAACTCTGAAAAAAGGTCACATTTTCTTTCCTTGATTGATACATAAATGGAAGATACCTAGTTGAGATTGTGACTTATGTAGCAAAAAGGGACCCAACTACAAAATCAATGCCAGAATCACACGTGTGGAAGAAAATGCAAATCCAGAAAGGCAGAGCTGCACATGTCTGTAAATCTCTGGCACACCGACACCTTCGTGAGCAACAAATCTGTTCACGCGCTGGACGAGTTCACGCTCGGTATCCTTTACTCTACGGATCAGGTGCTGGCGGTGAATTCCCCCGGTGGCGAGGTGAGTGACTCACTCGTGTCCATTCATTACCTTCATTAAAGGCCGAGGAGCGGACACATGCTCTCTGACGGGCTCCTCCCGTCAATCACGCCGGCGGTTGAGCTTCCTCCTCCAATCACACGCTGACGGATGAGTTATGCAGGCAGCTCTCATAGGTTTCCATCCTTTTACTTTTGGCCACATCACAATTTGAAATAATCTGGCATTCCTCAAAACAATATAGGCAGATTACAAATGTAATGTATTCCTTTTAAAAAATGTATGTATGGTTTGGTTGAGACAGGAAATGCATCATGTCCGAAGGATCGTGGTTTTCTGACGACTCAAAGAAATCCTCTTAATGTTCCCATGTTTGGCTTGTTTTTCCTGCTAAGACCTGCTAATTGGCTCTAATGGAAAAGAACAGCAAAGACTGACGGGTATCGTGGCTGAACATGAAGCTGAACAGACTTCCTGCTCCTGACAGATATCCCACTGGGTGACACGCTGGAGGAATACAGTGATGGTGTTGCATCCTGCACCATCATACTGTTTAAGCAGGAAACGTGTCACTTTGCAAGGAAGCTAGAAAGACAGTTGTATTGTCAGCTCAAGGAATAATGATGTAAGACCTTTAAAGTGGGAATACGATAAAAAGAAAAATGCACCATATCTCAATCCGTGATCACTCCTAAGATCAGGAGTGTTGAATGCGCAACAACACGAATACCAGGTCTGATGTTTTATTCACATTTTTGCAGCATGTTTCACACATCGCGTTATACATAATTCAATACAATCGTGAGGTCTGGTGTCCTCGAGGCTGAGCTGGCTGTCAGGCTGAGCGGGCGAGAGCTTGATTGGAATTAAGGCTCCGTTGGTGGAAGCGCCGGCAGTGAAAACAAACCCCAGGAGGCTAATTGGTCTTTGCCATTTAGAAAAGCGCTCGGTCAACGTGAGAGGATGCATCTCCCCTCTGGTGGGACTCCCGGGTTTGCGTGAACGAGCAAAAGGCGGCGTGAGGGGAGGTAACAATTACATACACTCAAATCAGAGCAACTAGACGGATGCAAATCAGAGTGTAATACAATCTTTTGTCTTTAGTCTGGTTTAGTTTTTTGGTGCACAAATCAAATCACAGACAGTAACAGGAAAACATATAACAAACGTCATTAAATAAATAAAAGATTACTAGGTTCAAATCATGGTAGGTCGAAAAACATCATGGAAAAAAAGCTTTTAAAAAATAGGCAAAATATATTAGGTGGATATTTAAAAAAGAAAGAAATATGTTAATGTTCATGGATAAATGTCACGGAAAAAATAGTCCAAAAATATTAAGTCCAAACTAGTTTTCAAAGAAAAAGTCAACAAATATATTAAGTTGAAAAATGTTTCAGAAAAGGAAGTCAAAATATGTCAGGACAAAAAATCATGCAAAGAAAGTCCAAAAATATTATCCTTTGGAAAGAAAAGTCCAAAAAAATAATTCAAAATATGTCAGGTTGAAAAATGTCATGGAAAAGAACGCCAAAAAATGTTTTGTAATAGAAAGTGCAGTTTGTTCTCATCTCTGTCAAATCAGCCCTTTTGTACTGTAGAATCTTTCACAATGTACATTTCAGAGCTGTTTGACCCGCTGGCATTTCTGGAGGCAGAGGAGGACAGATCAGCTCTCCCTGCTGGGCAACACGGATCTCACTGATTCATGTGTGTGTGTGTGTGTGTGTGTGTGTGTGTGTGTGTGTGTGTGTGTTGGAGGGGGTGGTTTTCCTTCATTGTCACCGAGCCTGTCCCCCTCCATCAGCTCACATGGAGACGCTGAGATCATTAAATGCAAAAAGCCTCCGGAGCCAAAGATCCGGAAGCACACTGTGTGTGTGTGTGCTGCGATGATGCGACGAAATTACAGATTCCCTCCACCTCCATTCAAGATTCAACAATGCAAAGCCAGTCAAACATGGGACTAATATAATAAAATCATATGCCAAGCTCCTTGGAATATTGGTATTTAAACGATTATCTCCCTCCTTCTTTTGCACATGTGCATAAACCCACAGTAAAGAAAGAGGTCAGTCGTAAGGACGCTCTGTGAAATTGGAGAGATTTTTTAAAGATTCCTACATTTTGAATTCAAGTTTTCTTTTTCTGTATCCAACTCAGTAACTATTTCATCCCCTGTGTCCTTATTTCATCACCGAAAATGTCAATACATCTGTTAAAAGGCTGTTTCGCCCATATAAACTTCATCATTTCATCATTTACTCAAAATTTCATGAAATACAATCACTGTAAGACAAGAGTGTGAATTTCAACCAAAGTTCCCAGAAGTAACATTAAAAACTTGAGTGAGTTACCTTCGGTTGCATTGTGGACGTTTTTTCTTTATTATTTTTACAAGGAAGAAGGAAGTTACAAAAGAGAAGTACAACACCATCACATTTGTCCCGATGATGAGCGAACCCTTTGGCACGGTACGGATTATTCCTTTTGGCTGCAGAGGAGGTAGGAGGATGCATGGCGCCTCATTATGTGTGAAGAGGAACGGATGTCAGCCTGTTCTCGCAGACAAAAGTTCAAACGTCACGATCTTTGATTAATAGAGTTCTTTACACTTGAGCTCTAAAGCCTGGAGATAAACGCTCCGCCGTGCATGACACCACCGCGACACTCTAAAGGTTTTATCAATTCGCAGTTAATGAAAGAAATCACGATCTCGAGAGATCAAGTAAAAGTGTCGTTTTTTGCTTTAATACCCAGCGGAACACAAGGGTTGTTAACGTGCAAGTTTGCCTGAAACCTTTGGAAATATGGGAGCAAAATGACAATTTATAATCTTTAATCGCTCAACAGAGTCAAAGGACGACGTCACAGAACAGCACAAACTTCTACAGGAATAAACTGATGCAAATGAATCTCTCTCTTTGATAATTATATATATCGCGTTCAAATCCGTCAGAAAACGTTTCCCTTGTGACGTTGCTGTTTTCCTTGGTCAAGTATTTGGTTCCGTCAAGCCTCGTCCACCTCTCCGGCTCATTAGCGGCCTCCACCTCCACCTGCTTCTTTAGCTTGCAGTGAGCGTCGCACCGCGGCCCCGTGGGGGCGGAGAAGCAACCAATGCGGAGCCGCAATCGGAGGTGTTGTTGCTCGAGAGCGAATACCAATTCGCGCGAAGGTATTTTCCATCCGATTTAAAGCTCTTGAGTTAAAGAATATAATATCAAAACTTACTCAGGACATCACGTGCTGCTGAATGACTTTCATCTTTAAGAGATTAATATCAAAACGTGTGTGAAAGAACATATCTCACAGGTGCATGAATCGTTAATGTCCTTCATTACCGACCTCTCCCTCGCTGTCAGGCTTTGAGCGCCGACGACATAAGACACCGTGTGTAACCAATTAGCCTGGAGGTAAAGAGCAGAGACTTCCATCGAGACGGGAAAAGAGTAGAAGACACCACGCGGTCAATTAACGTGGCTCCACGGACGCGATGACATCATCCCGATAAACCCACATACTCTCCTCCATTCACTCAAGGCCGACCGCCCTCTATTGATCTGAATGTTGTACTTTATATATATTTATATATGAATAATCCAACGGCACCTGAATGGATACTTTAAGGCCACAGACTAAAGAAAAGCCCTGTGGAGGATTAATAGGAGAAGGTGTGTGTGGGAGGTGACGCCGAAGGCTGTCTGTCTTTATCTGCAGAGGGAAGGCTTGACGCAGGAGTCGCTTTAAAGTTCATAGAATATATATATATATATATATATATATGAACCTCCAATCGGGGACCCCTAAGCGCATTACATGTTCATGCACATGCATGCACTTATGCACCAGGCTTTGTCATCACCATGGGTGGGACGAGCAGACAAAAGACCGCCCTTGTGCCTCCCAAAATCTAGACAGACGGTAACACGTCCTCCGCAGAACATTTTGTTGCTATCTGGCTGCCCTGAAATGATCCGTATCGGTATTTCAACACTCGAGTCTCACAGTGCAGCATTTTTGTTGCTGTAACAAAGATCTCTTTGGAACTTTTTCTTCGGCACGAGTATGAAAAGAGTCGAGAATCAGACGTCATGGCAACAACACATCGACCGATCTCTAAACATGGGGACAAATTCTCATTGATTTAGACTTGATGGGAGATGATTTTCCTTTCGCAGGTCAGAAACATTTTCAAAAGGAGTCAGCCTAATAAAAACACGGCTTGTGAATTAACAGAATAAATGAGGCCTTAATGAAATGTAACTTGAATCAACCATTGAGGGAAAGAGAGCTTAGAGGTAATTAGAGCCGGAGGAAGTGATTATGCAGAATTACTGGTCATTACGTTGGTTGGGTGATCACAGAGATGGAGCTCAGGTGTGTTTTGTGATAATTAAAAAGCAACAGCTGAGCTGCAGTGAACTCCCACACGCTGAATGAGAAGATGCTGGAATCTGATCAACAGCAACATCCAACCCGCCACTTGGACTACGCCCGATATCCCCAAAGCGAGAGAATTCGTAATTAAATAATGAGAAAACACGCATAGCCGTCCACGTGGCGTCTCGGACTTGTTTGGGGAAACCCAAGCCTCCGGTTTCCATGGTTACTAATGTTCATCACGCAAAGCTGGCTGAACGCCGTTCATTATAAAAGCTTTTCATCGATACGTATGGATGTTCGAGTTGAAACTTGAAACATTGGTACTAAACAAAACAAGGAAAAAGGAAAAAGGAAAAAGTTTTAAAGAGACAGCTGCTCAATGGACCTTTTTGTTAACCGGTTTCATTTCAAGCTCCTCCAAATGCTGTTTAAGTTGCGTTAGTTAAAGAAATGATGTTCCTCTGCCTGCTTGTCGGTGTCTCACTCGTTTGTCGCGGCCGTGACATTTTCCACTTCTTATTTCTAAAGCTATTGATAATCATGCTCTCAGGAATAGTGTTGCTTCGCACCCCGAGGTCTTTTAATTGGAATAGGTGTTAATGAACGAGCTGCTTGATGTTGCTTGTCACAATAAACCGGTTGTGTACCGACAGCGACACACAAACTCCCCCTGCAGCTGCAACTGGAAGTATTGACGTGTTTCCATGGAAACTCTTTCCCCCCGAGATGAAAACATTTCAGAGAACAGACTCCAAACATCAAGGAATCCTGATCACATTTGGTATCAACTCGTGCCCTCGGTGTGCACAATGAGATCAGAGAGGCCCGTTCCGTGCGTTTAATTCTCGTTGTCGGCGGCTTTTTCCCCAAACTTATTGTAAATGCTCATCATCGCTGCCACCTGCAAACTCAGAGGCTTCCTGCAGGTTCTCCAGGAGCTCTTTGGGCTCACGCTGCAGTAGGGCCCCCCAGCAGAGACCAACTGGCCCTCTGGTGCCGGAAAAGACTTTTTCTCCCACAGGAAGCCGCCAAGCGCTCCGTCCCGCTGTCGCCACAGATCGCCAAGGGACCCCGTTAACGATTGAAATAGCCCCCGCGACGCCGGGTTGTTTTTCTCTCCCCACCTTTTGGACAGCAGCTTGATTGCTGGAAAACGAAAGTGGCGAGCGGCCTCTTTCAGAGGTGTTGACCGCGTTCCTGTTGGTTCCCATCGTCCTGAAATTTAAGGGCAAAAGCAAAACTTTCTGAGAATGTAAAAGGCACGTCATGACTTTTGTTCCTATTGGAAGAGGAGGTGTTTCACCGCAATGTCCTCGTGCTAATCGCTCCTCTGACTCCTTGTTCAAAGGCCAATAATGTGACCTGCGCCTGAATATTTCATACGTGTCGTGCTTCCTACTTGAGAGAACGCCCCTCCTGCGTTATTCATGAGGCGAGCTCCCCGTCGACGCAGCTGCTGTTTAATCTCAGCGGCGACATTCTCCCGCGTCAAAGTCACCGTCACTTCGAATTACCTGCTCCACCCTCCGTCGGCCGAGGTGAGTTCAGGGGCAACGGCGGGAAGATTAGGCACCTCTCCAAAAAGTAGCAACGAGTGAGACTTTCAGGGGTCCGGTGAGAAATAGTGTTAAAAAATGAGGTGGAGGAGGACATTGTTATGCTTATGTTTTTATTAGACGCAATAGTCTTTGTTGTGTGGGCAACGGCGGGGGCACAAAACATGGCTACGTCACTCTTCTGACTAGGAAACTTTGCAGAATTTTAATATAATTTCCCATATTTTTGGGTTCAAGGATTCAAAAACGGGGGCATCAGACCCTCACATGGCTCTGAATGCCAAAGGATGTCTGTGTTGTACAATAATTTGATTTGTTTCATATTGGTTTCATATTATGCTCCACTGACCAACAATATACAGACTGAAAGTGCTCAATGATTCATTTCCATAGATTAAAAATGCCTTCTGTTCAGGTTACTGCAGGGGAAGACGTGTGAACCTATGAACTATTCTCAGTTTAGATAATTTCACACAAATTAAAACCAAATTAGCAATATTAAATAAAACATATGCAAATAGATTCCCCAAAACTTGTGCCTTTTAAAATAAAGAATGTTTACCTTTTGTAGTGTTTCTACTATGTAAGTTAAGAGTCCTCCATTATCTGGCCGGCATTGTTGTGGCCGAGACTTGAGTGTGATGAATCAAGTGTTTCACTAATCGGGGCTCGTTTAGCCTGAAAGGAATCCGTAGCTTCCTCTTCCCGGCGCTGTGGTCAGGCGGGTGACCACAGCGCCGGGCCGCTGATGGACTTGTGAGCGTCATTAGCCGTGAGTGCTCCCTCGCCGCCGAGCCGCTGAGCCAATCTGTAACCTTTTGGGCGTCATTATAGGTAAATACAGACTCATTTTGATCTTATACCTAATGTCTGATATGAAATATTCAAGGACCCGCCTTGCCAATTAGCCGAGCCGCAGGCGGTCGATGATGCCGCTCTCGCTGCTGTACCTGGACATGTGACCGGCGAACCGAACTGCCGCCGACCCGCCTTTAATCTCCGGGGTGTTTATGTGATTTCTTAGCAGCCATGATATCTTCCTAAATATTTTGGGCATGCACGCTCGCTCGTGCCGGCAGGACATTCAGGGGGAAACGCACAAAAGGTAATACGGTAACATTTGTGATTCATTTCACATTGAGCAGAAAACAAACAACGTGGCCTCCAAAGGCTCCAAAAGTTCATCAGCTCGTCTGTGAGCGCTCTGATATTTGGCAGGTGCCATACAGTTGTTTTTATCAGATTAGTTTTTTTATGGATGGGAATTGAACCAAAGCTGAAAAAAATGCACCAAAACCAGCTGTGGAGAAGTCATTTCATCCTTTGTTTTTATGTAAAAAAAAGTCCACCTCTGATAAGGTTTTATGCTCTTCCGGGGGATGTAAACAGCACACACATCCCAAAGGTTTATTTGGGGTTTCAATGACTCTCAAACACCGTTTCAGCGTTTTATTACTCACAGGAAATTTGAAAGCGCTCTCATTTTGTTGACCTAAATCAGGCAAACATTGTGCGGCTATCAGCTGTATTATAAATATAATTGCCGCTATTAGGCTTCACAATTACAGATAAATACAGAGCATGTTGAGGGTTTCCACCAAAAGGGTTTAAAATTGTATTGTAATTGTATTAGAAGCAAGGTGAGAGGAGTGCGTCCTCATGTCTGTTCATGCTGCATTCAGACTTTCTTTGATTCAAGACCAAAACCGCTATGCGTCATCGCCGTTCAAATATAGTTTACGCAAAATACTCCCTGTGATGAAGAGAGAACACGAACGTCAGTGTTGCCTCCAGTATGTCAGGAGATGAAAGAGATACGTCCGCGTTTACTAAATATTTCATCCATTCGACGTGACCACCAGTAGTGATGTTGCGTGTCTGATCTCTCTGGAGTAAAATGTGTGACCAAATTAGCGGCTTGATTTCCACATCAAAAGGCATCGTAGTTTCACGGCTTGGGAGGAGAAACCTTGGAGGAAAACGGGGGATTCGAGTCCCGCTCTGCGGTTCATGTGCAGTGTGATTATCGTGCCATGACCGTTTGTTGTCACTTCTCCAGCAAGTTGCTTTTGGGCAACGAGACCTATTTTATTATTACTTAATGTTTCAGTGACACAAATCTAGATGTTTCAGGCACTTCTCCCGTTGTTAGCATCTCATTCTCAGTCCGGATGAGGCCACAGTTGCTGTTTGTGAATAAAACAATGTTTTTTTTGTGTTTACATGTTGATCATTGCGTCTGTCCTTGTGGTCCCACAACAACAAGAGTAATCAAACGGATTCAATAGAGAATGCGATATCTCTCATCAGATATGGTTGCATCAATTATGAGCTCAGCTCGATGTAACAGCGCGTGGTCGCTTAGTGGGAGCTGCAGAAATGCTTAGTAAGTGGGGTCGTGACACACGAGCATCACGGTATTGATTTTGAATTTTCTTTGGTGGCTGATTGATGTTCAGACGCTGTCAAAACAGTCATTCTTTTGTCCTCTTGACGCCTCCTGATGATCTTAACTGGAAGTCCAGTATTGATTTCATGAAGCATTGATCTCGCGCTAAAGTGTAGACTGCGGTCAAAACGGCAGACGGGATACTAACAAACGGCACCGTTTTTCAGATTCATCTGACTCCACTCGACTCGAGGGCAGCGTCCCCTTATTCGCAGGAGGCGAAGCTTCATGTCCTCATGTCCCCGCGCCGTCGGTCCCCGCTGGGAGACGCACGCGCAGACGCCGCCCTCCTGCAGACCCCGGCCTCATTGCTGTTTTTACAAAGCCTTAAACACGGACAGAGGGGTGTTGCCCTGATGGGGATAAATGAGCTTTTACAATGAACGCTGGAGACGTGGATCATCAACACCCCTCGCGTTTGCTCCACCGTTAATGAACTCGCATGTGTCTATTAGATCAGTGACACCTCTGCAACATCACTTTGTAGATTAACTGCATGGTCATCGGCTCCTGGATATTTCACATATCGCCGCTGCAGCCGTAATGAGTGTGTGAGAGAGTGTGAGTGTGAGTGTGTGAGAGCATCAGACCTGGCATTGATTGCACAGTCAGGCCAAAGCATAAGAAGCTGAGCTATGGTCTGAGCTTAAAGCAGGGACACCTGCAGGGAAAGTGAACCAGCCTCAGGAACAACCCAGGGGATTGGTTATTGCACTCCCCACCTTGTCGAGTCTTCTAGTACTTCTGGTGCTGTGTGCTGGTTTTTGTCGCTTCATCTTCCAGCAACTTGTTGGCTATCAAAAGATATGCTAATGCTCCCGTGTGGTCTTGAACCCGGCGTGCTCCTTTGGGCCTCATGAATAAAAACACAGGCGCTAAATGCCCCCCTGGTTACTCCTCGGACTTGGGACAATAGCGATTAACCTAAGGAGCGTTTCAAGATGCCGTAGCCATGGGAACCGCGGGTGGCAGCAAGTTACAGCTGCTACTTTGTTGTCTGGTAAAAACGCTCCCAACTCATGACTCACGCGTCCATGAACGGCGACGTCGGCGCACGTGCGAGTGTACGTCTCGGAGCGAGAAAAAAAAAGCCCTCTTCACCGGCATCTCCGAAGACGGACCGTCTCACATTTCATAATCCCGCTGCTTGCATGCACGGGCACGTCCCCGGTCGAGCACGCGCCGGCCCTCGTTGATTGTCCACACGAGTCTCTCAAAGAAAAAGCAATTTGGTTGTTTTTTTTCCGTTTTTTTTTTATGGCACTCGAGATCGTGGTGAATGAAGTGCATTCAGAAATAAGGAAGACAAAGTTTGGATGAAAAGAGATGACATTATAAATCCTTTCTGTGAGATTTTCTGTCTCTTTTCTAATAAACCACAGTGGGATACAGCTTCTGCGTTTCGTTTGCACTAAGAAGACCTTCCTAGACAGGGAGACAGCTTTGCTTCAGTCGTCATTGATTCCTTCCAGAGGAGCAAAAACAAAACTCGAGCAGTTGAACAAGAAGATTCTTTGACAGATGCAGATTGCAGGTCCGGTGAGACGGAGCGGATCCGCTTTTGTTGTGTTGTCTTTGCTGAGACATTTCAAAAAGCCTCTTTCTTTCTTTCTTCTTCTTAAACCTCCAATCGAGACGTTTTTAGAAAAGCGCTTGATGACAGGAGGAGTATGTTGATTCATATTCTTACTTTGGGTTATATTACACTTACATCCAAACTCAAATTTCCATTTGCACGGCTGAAGCATCAAAGGATAATTATTATAAAATCATTTTATACACATTTTACGAGAACACGTCCTTAACTTAAGGGGGCAACGCATGTGAACCTTCCCGTGTCTTTACTCACAGTCACACTCCTGCATGCATGTGTTTGCTTTCCTTGGTGGTGGTGAGCATGCTGCGATGTAACACCCATTGAACGCGGCGAGGAAAGACCCGGTGTTTCTTTATCTTATGATGACTCACTATTTCAACCCAATCGTAAGACATAAAGGGGGGGTTATGCTGCTGAGCACCTTTGAGGAACCTTTCACCTGCTTCGGAGACTTTACAGTTTCATTCACATCATGTGAGCATTCACAATGTGGCGGACGACTGCATTGTGTGAGCTGAGGCCAAACATAAAGTGCTAATTAACTCCCGCTCTGCTTGTTCGTGCTGTTGGATTTCGTTTGTGTCCCCCGGAGGAGACGCGTCCCTCCCGATCAACAGGCAACACTGTAATGCACATCTGCACAAGTGCAGAGTGGGTGCATCGTAAAGTCTGATCTTCTCAACTATCTGCTTTGTTTTGTTGTGCACAGTAAAAGCAACAGTCTCTATGAACTTAATTCAAGACTCACAATCAATGAAGACGCTCGACCCGAAGCTTTGGGCCACAGATGTTCTTCACCGGGTGACCTACGCACAGCGAAACAGTTTCTGAACAAGGTTCCAGAATAAAACATCAGAATTGTACTTTCTTTTTAAATTCAATTTGTCAAAATTCATTGGACGTAGATCTCTTCTCTATTTTAATCAGGCGTAACGCGTTCTGCGGCGGTTCTACCATCTGACTCTCAAATCGATGTTGTGCTCTTCCTTCTTTCTCCACTTCATCCCCTACAGGATCGGCCCGAGTTGCGAGACGTGCTTTGCCGTGACCTCCTTCTCCTCCCAGCAGACACCGAGCAACGTCTGTCTCCATCTCTGTTTGCATGCTAATAGCATCTGCTCCATCTCCGCCGGTTTATTGGTTGATGGATAAACAAACAGTCACCAGATTTCTGCGCCGATAAATCTGGCAGCTTGTTATCATCCGTCTGAACTGTTGTGGGGATCTTTCATCCAACCTCAAGACTATGAAATGTCTTTAATATTTACCTACCAAAATTAAAAGTGGCAGCAGATTGTTGGTGTGACGGAAAGTCACTTGCAGCCGCCGATGATGCAGCTGGAGAGGAGCACGACTGGATTAACTGGAATAACTGAGTTCAGGTGACTGAGTCACATCACAGAATATCACCTGAAAAGACTCTGAGATCACACTGAAAACACACATGCTGATGTGTTATTTGGGGGTGAAAATTGGGGGGGGGGTTGTTTCACTGTTCTGGCAGTTTTGTCCTATTCAATTAAAATCCAATAGCTGTGTCTTGATGTGTTTTTGTTTTCTCCATCTAACGAGCACAATTAAAATGTAGTCAGTGATTCAATGCTACTGTCTCTGTGGACCTTTAAAGTGTTTCGGCCAAAAACACTAATTAGTGTCAGATTTCCACTGTAGATTAATTTACTCGCCCCCCCCCCTTCACGCAGACCGGCTCTGGTCCCTCTAATGAGGCCTGTCTGGAGAAGCAGAGAAGAGATGGAGTACAGGTGGCAGCTCTCTAATTATGTCCCCAGTGGATGACTACATTACCCAGGTACCCCAGGCCCCTCACCGGTGGGTGGGTGGACTGGAGACGGACCATCGCTGGGATGAATGACAATCTTAATGAATCATATCCTCAGTTAGTCCTTCGGGGGGGGGTTGCATTAATTACAGCAGTGTAGTTTCTGCACACTGAATGAAATCACTCTGTCAAGGTTATATTTTCTATTGCGAGAGTCTTTTTGGGACGATACGTATTATTACACTGCTGTGGTCATCTGACAGAGAGCATACAGATGTGAGCCATAATAAAGCAATGGACAGATGATGCAGCTGTGCCACACTTTTTCAAGAAAACATCTTATATAATATTTATATTCTATTATGACATGCTGATTTATTCCCCAAGTCTCATCCTATTGCACTTTGTCGCATTATTCGGTCATTTCAGGATTGTTTTCTCATATTCTCTGCATTTCCACACAAGTTGTTTTTTTTGGTTCAAATAAAAAATGAATGCCATGCAAACCCACGTCCAATTCAAATGTGTCCAATTTCATCCTCTTCGAAATGAATAAATGAAAAAAACATCACAAATTAGGCCCTTATTTCCTGTCAACCAATTGAACACTGCAGGACTTCAGCGTCTCAACATTCCTCTCCTCCGTTCCTTCATCCCTGGACTCTCCGCTCGGTCAAACGGATAAACAGAGCTCGCCATCGGAGCAGGCCGGAGCTTCCCTGGCAGTGATCCGCGTGGAGGGAGTCGGTTTCCCATCTGCTCCCTGTCCACGGGGGATGTGAGGTTAGCCAGCCAGTCTCCGCCAGCACCACCGCACTCCACTCCCCCACACCTCCACTCCCCCTCAACACCCAGGGAGAGGATAATGAGAGCAGGGAGTGGGCGCTCTGCACATCACCGGGCAGCACGCGCGTCTGAGCTCCCGCCTCACGCTCGTCCCCTCCACCGACCGCACGTGAAGACTGCTGGCGTCCAAACGGGTGAGTGCAACCCGAGTCACACTCACTCACGACTTACTTTTTACCCTTTATACCCGTTGAGATGGATCAACATTTAGGTGAATTGCCGCCGACATACATAGAAATGTTAATGGACGTCGAGGATGATATTTCTGGACAGAGAAGTTGCGTAAACCGACTCCTGAATGAGCCTGTGGAGAAATACACGTAACCTCTTCATCTGCAACTGTGGGGGGTTTGTGGACATGTTTTAATTTGCAAAACAAATCTTGTGCAGCATCTTTTGGCCTCTGTAACGGAAGGAGGCCCCTGGAGCTAATTCCATTTGACAGTGAGAATAAACTATATATAAATGCACATAAATAATGCAAAGGAGCTTCAAACGTACACATGCTGCTGCTCACTAACAGTACTGTACGCACAGCTTGAAATATTGAATTGACATATTTGATTAACGGGAATCTGGCAGGAGATGCAGCTTTTTAATTCAGTTTTCATTCGTTCGGAGTGACTCAGAGCAAGACGTCAAACTCACGACACTTAAAGTATCATCACCTTCCCTTTTACATAAAAACCACCTCCCCTGCACCTCTCCAACAAACGATAATCATTCTCCCTTTAGAGCCTTACGTCATTTATTTCAGACTTGTTTGTCTGAGACTCGGCCCGGAGAGCGCACGCTTATATATTTCCCCACTTAACGGTGCGACCAGATGTTTCCGGGGGCCCGCCTGGCGTTTGCAGCGTAGCAGATGTGCCGGCCAGAAGATGCTGGGACACGCCCCCACACAGGCACAGCAGCGGAGGAAAGCTCCTCGCAGGGCTCCTGCTGCCTGAAGACGAAATTCCCCTCACTGCGCCTGCGGGAACACAATGTCCTGAGATTTGAATGAGAGCGTGTGTCTTCGGAACACCTTCAATAATATTCACATTATTTTTCTCTCTTTTGCAAGATTAATGTAATGCAAAAAAAAATTTTTTTCTAAATCTCATGCACCGTTATGTTTGCAGTGTTTGCTTGATGGATTCCCCTCACACAATCACGTTACACAAAGAGCAACAAAGGACACACACTCTTTTTTACAGTCCGACTATCATCAAAACATGCAACACTCAGGTCGGCCCGGCATCGAGATTTTTCAAAAGATATTAGTGATCAAAGTTATATGAGAGTGCAGTGAAACATTTGAGCGTTAATTTGCACTTTGGACAAGAGTCCTTTTAAAAGAGTTGTCACACAATCAAATAGTGACTAAATGTATTCAAATCTAGTTGATGTCAGACACACAAAAGCACACAAGATACTTAAGAGTGTATTCCAGTCAAGGTACGGTTTATTATATAAGTATTTGTTTTAAAAGCCTCGCTTCATGAATCTCACCTGTAATATAAATGCTGCATTGTGAAGAGAGAGAAGGTTGTTTAAAAGCTGCTTCTCTTTCGCTCCGTTTACTCTCCCTCTGCTTTTTTTTGTTCATTAATTATGCAACTAGGTCACTGTAAACAAGGTGTAAATTAGCTTTTGGTGCGAGTGTGAGAGCCGCGTGGATAATACAGATGCACTCGTTCACTTGTTTTCCCAACCGCCTCCCCCTGGTTCTCACACACACACACACACACACACACACACACACACACACACACACACACACACACACACACACGTACAGTGGAGGAAGTCAACAGGCCCAGAGGTCAGAGGGTCAAGGCAGACGCAGGAGAAATGGCGCTTTGAGTCACTCTCCTCCTCCAGCCGATGCGTCACGCTGCTCCGTCGTACCTGATGGGGACACCTGACTGTTTGATGTGTGTGACGGCGGCTCGCAGAAATAACCCCCCCCCCCCCCCCCCCGCGGTTCTGATCTGATCTGATCGCGGACCCACCGCCGCGCCCACCTGCAGGGGAAAAAGGTCGCTCCAGGTAACATCACAGCTCGCGATCATTTGTGCTGCCGACCAGACCAAGCTGCAGCGCATCCTCCGCCCACGTCCCTCGCTCTCTGTTTCCAATCCTTCACGTGGTCGGTGCCGGCCTCCAGCCAACGGGCGAAAACAACGGCAGAGTGTTGAGGCCGGGGCAGAAGTGCCTTTGAAAACGCCTCCGTCTGCATCCGGAGGACATCTAGAACTGGCCGTGAGTGTGGAGAGGAGGTTGACCCTTTGAACCTGGATGGGTCAAACAACATATGTGCATTTTATCGTTCGGTAATACTCAATAAAAGTCTTTCATATCTTTCATTTCTGATGGCATTAACACAAAACTACTTTAATGTACTCTGTAGCTCTCCTCGGCTGTTTCTGGGTGATATCTGCACATTCGGCTGACATGTGACGTCTGTCCAAAGGTGTCTTTAAAACAAACACGTGCTAATCAACGTAATACCACCACATGAAGTACTTTGTTCAGACCCAGGAATCAGCATCCACTCTGCATCAACTCACGCGGCTTTTATCTTTTTCTAATCATTCGCTATTCTGCTCCATTGTCTTGAAAGCACAATCGCTGCGCTGATCAAGGTGGAGGCTCGTGTTTTTAACTCGACTTTTAATGTTGGAAGATTGACGTGAAGAATGTAGTGAAGTGAAGTGTGTATTTGTCATTCTTTTGCATCATTTTGTGACAAAAGAAATCAAAGTTAAGCCTTTTGACACGATGGTACAATGATCCAGAGAACAATATGAACATGTTTGGTTTAATAGCATCTTTACATTTCTCAGTCAGCAAAGGATTTTTTATTCACCAAAAGAGTTTCCACTGTAAACCGAATGGAAAAGCGAAATTTCACAAAAAAACATCTGCTTTTTAAAAAGGGGGATATTTGGTGTTATCCGGCCTTCCTCCCCAGGAGCCCTATGGGAGGTCCGGACCGGGGGGGCAGCGTGGTCGAGGCCGCTGGTATCGTGCTTCTCCCCCAAGAAAAGACACGAGAGGTTTAATTCACAGCTTTCTCCCCACGGGGGGCGGAGACGGGAGGAAATGAGACACCTTGAATAAAAGATTTAAAAAATGGCGGCTGGAGCTCAAAGATGTGACAAGGAAAAGTCCAACGCTGTAAGTTTAACACAACTAAACTCCTCCCCAACAATCTGTCCATAATAACTATATGATGAGCTTTTGTCTCTCGACGAAAACCACATCTACTAAATATAAAACACAGATTGTTTGATGAATATACAACAAACACGGCATGTGAGCAAACATTGCTGTATAATAAAGTAATATCCTTCTTTATTGCCATCAAACCAGCCGAGCTCATCGACGTCGGGCCGCATGCGCGGCTCTCGTTTCACCGCGACACGTCTGTCAAAATTCAATTAATGTGTCAGAGGTTACACGCCTGTCAGTGCTCTGCGTTTTAATAAAGCTGGAGGCCTTTCATAAAACCTCAGCGTAATTGACGGCAGGCAGGCAATAAAGCTTTATTTATTTCCTCCCACTATTCTGGTGGGGGCGGTGGGGGGGGTGATGGGGGATACAGCGGCACGCCAAATCACCCGTCCTACGTGCCGTCTCTCGTCAGCCTGGTGTCCCGAGCTGACACGTCTCTTTTCCATCAAAGCAGCACATCTGGCCCTCCTGTGGCTGGACTCAAATGTCAGCCACCTCCCCCCCGTCCACCCCCCCCAGTGTCCTCGTCGCTGCCCACTGGGATGCCCGTGGGTTACCGCCTCGATGTCCATTTAAGACATTTAGGACGTACGAGGAGTAAAAGTAGTAGTTCCCCTGTCCCCTGTGTGTACATGACATTAGTATGATGCGTTCAGATGAGCAAACAGTGTTCAGCACAGAATCACGTCCATTATGAAGAAGGATGAAGAGTCACAGAAGATTGCTTATTGACTGCCACATATTTTGATCCATGATGATTTAACATATTATGAAATCCCACGCTGGAATGTGGTGTTTCCTTTAAGCTAATCATCTAATCGCTCGCTGCAGGAAGCTGCTATTTCAACAGCAATCAAATTAAACAATAGAAGTTGCATTATTTTGTAAGCACTAAAATATGTAAAGAATGCTGCATGAACTCTCTTGATGTGTTTATTTAGAATCTAATATTTCCATGTAAAACAATTCAGACACAGATCTGGAAAGAAGAAGAAATACTCATTATAATTCCCTCTATAAGAATAATTAAGAAGTTAGTGGCGGTTGTGAAAACAATCCAGCAAAAACAATATTGCGATATTTCCCTTTTAAAATGCAGTGAACGTATGAAGTCATCCAAATACCAAACCGGCAAAAATATTCTTAAAGAAGCGGAATAAAATGCCAAAATTTCAATAAATCAACATAAATTCCACCCGGGTCAAACAAAAACATATACAAAATGCATTTTTAAACACTCAGGACAGAGCAAATATCGTCATAAATTTGCAAATTATTGGTGGTTATATCAAAACAGCGCAGGGTCAAAGGTCAGCAACCGATGGAGGAAATAGTTAAGCATTAATGTGGCGACGCGACAACCAGATAGCCGACTCCGTCTCAGCAGGGCTTAGAAATGCACAGGTGTTGGTTGGAGATGTGTGTGTCTGCGTGTGTGCGTGTGTGGCTTCACCTTTCACTTAATGTAATCATCATCTAAACGCCGTGGACGAGTCCTGGATGCTCCTCCTCTGCGGCTGCGTGAGCATCAATCGCGTATCCACCGAGTTTGGCCAACGAGCCGCAGGCAGGCTTTCTGTTTGAGGGCTGCACCTGTCGCCCCCCTCATATGTCAATCAAGGTCGCCCATAACGCTCCTTTTGTAACTTTGCTGGAATATCTTCTTCTTGTGCGTCTCCACGGAGCTTTAAGAGACGCGGATGTGCAGCTAATCAGCACCAGTTTGTGAGTCCACCTCATTTACCCCCTTTCAGGTCTCTGGAGTACGAGTGGCCATTACGTTCCCCACGCGACAGATTGTTGGGGACCAACAAATGGCACCTTTCTGCGATTTTTAAGGATATTTTTGTTCCAAAGAAAGAAAGAAGACAGCGGATCATAATGAGCTCAACAATTAATCCTCAGTTGAACGTCGGACCAGAACACAGGAGAAAGACAACAGTTCAGACCAAGAAGCTGAAACCAAAACTATACAACCACTATCTATATAATACTTACTAATGTTAATGCTGTGAATGAAAGAGCAGGTCTTCAATTCAACTTTTCATTAACGGCCAGGAGTTCGTCCGTGAGCTCTTTGAGTCCCGGATGTTCCCACAGAGAGATTTCTTAAATCTTTGTCAAATTCAAATGAGCAGGATTTGGAGCAAACATCTGGAGTAACGAGGAGTTCAGTTCCTGTTCATCTTATTCACGACGTCTGTCTCATCTGATTAGTTCTGTAAACCATTTAGCACAAAGCGACTCGTTCATTAGTTCAGTAAAGTAACAGCAGCTGCCTGGGACCATCTGACTTAATGTCATTATCTGCATGAATTACTTAAACCGAACGCACTAAACAAAGGCCAGTTCAGCACTACTAATTTTATGTCAGTCTCTATCATTAAATAAAACAAAGAATGTTTTTAATACAATGTTTCAAATACGATTTATATCTGATTATTAGTCATTTTGACATCATTTTGCTTTGATGTAACTATTCCCCCCAAAATACAAGACAAAAATACAGCAATTTCTCATTTTCTTCCCAGAATGTATTGAGCATTTTTTGGTGGATTCCGCTTTCAACAGGACAACACAGTTAGTCTGCGCCTTCTTGCTTGTGTTTGTCAAGATCTCAGCCCCAAAAGGACGTGGTGATGGGACACTCAGAGACATTCAGAGACACTCAGAGAGACTCAGAGACACTCGGTGTATTCAGGACTCCCGTGTATAAGTCTGTGTATAAGTTCTGACCCGTCCGTCCCGCCCTCTTTCCCTCCCTGCACTTTGTGCTCAGCAACAACGTCTCGTCCCGGCTGGGGACCTTTGCGCTCACTGGGGCCCTTCGCGCTGGTGACGTTCTTCGGGGCCCTCGCTAGCGCCGCGCTCAGAGCCGTCTTTGGGTCTTTCCGCGATGACGCTATTGCCACTGCGTCATCCAAACACCCGAGGATCACGGGGTCGACGGATCGCTCTCCGCCCCTTTGCCCTCTCTCTCACGCTTCGGCCTCCGCACACGAGTCCCCCCTCTCTGAAATAGCGCTCGGGGGCCCCGGGGAGGGGGGGCGGGTGCTGAAGTGACGGCGTGTCACCGCTGTCCCGTACCAGTGACTCACTGAGACCTGTGCGCCCCGGCCTGTCACCGGCCTGTCGCTCGCTCTCTCTGTCTCTCTGTCTCGCTCTTGCCGGGCCGGTCGGCGGCACGTCGTCTCACCGCTGTGGCCTTCTGTCACGGTGGAAAGCACCTCTGAGTGTGCACCTCTCTCTCTCTCTCTCTCTCTCTCTCTCTCTCTCTCTCTGTGAAGAGGTCAAACGCCCGAGTTCGGTTTGGCTTCCCCCGGAGGCCCGAGTGGGCAGAGGAGTCACAAAATGTCCGAGGGGACGGGTTTCCCCAAACCGCCGGGCGCACGGCGTTGTGTCCTTAAAGGAGGAGACTCGCGAGTCGTCGGGAGGGGTAGCGGGGGGGGGGGGAATGGGAAGGGAACTTCCAGAGCGGGACTTGGAAATGTGACTTTAAACCGAACAGAAAAGCCTTCATGTGGCTTGACAAGTGCTGCGGGGCTTCCGCTCCCCAGCGCGCAGCGACGGATTTAAAATTGTAATTTGCGGGGTTATTAAAAGCCACATGCGAGGATTGGGGGGTGATTTCTTTTGTTGCTGATGTAGAATGATGGGAATTCTCAAAACACAGAGGGATCATATTTCCATGTTTCATAGAGCTTTTGTTTGAAAAAAACGGAAACGAAGAATTAAGTCCTTAGTTTGATAATAGCTGAAGTTTATGACCTTTTATCTGCGCGTGTGTGAACCTTTTAAACACCGAAAGAACACTTTTCACGTTCACGTAACATTCCTAAACATGCAACGGCACGATCCGGTCAGTGAGGGTTTGACTTGTCGTGATCAATTAAACCCCTCCGAGGAATTAACATTTTAAAGAGATGCGGGGTTGAAACCCCTCAGTTGAACCTTTATTCGACCTGGAATTCGTTAGTGGGGCGAGTTTCCATCTCAGCCATTCCGCCTTAAAGGTGAGGCTCATTAATCTTCAGCGAGAACCTTCCTGGTTGGACGAAGGGGTCTTGGACGGAGCTTTCTCTGTCAATACAGGACGCACCGGGCCTGCGGGTAATGCTGTGTAGTTAAAGGTCCATGCTAAAGATTTCCTCTGCCTCATAAACACGCTGATCCATTCCGTGCATTTTGACCTTTTGGGAAATGCTTTTGGAAGGACTGAATTCGGCGGGATGGATTTGTCGTTGAAACTGTGGAATTCGGCTTCGCCGTGTTAGTTCTTCTTTGCAAATCCGATCACACGTGTTTGAAGTGTGAGAAGATGGCTGTGACATCAGACTATTCTCCTCGGTGGGAACAATGTTATTGGTGATATATTCAACGCAGCTAAAAAATATATTTTACAAGTCGGGAACTGTGAAAGTAACTCACACGACTGTCTGACAGCAAAGTAAAGGTGATGATTCAATTCAAGTAGATTGTTTTAAAGACATCAGGGCAAAGTAACATAGTACAAAGTAACAACATTTGTTGTCGAGATCTTTTCCACGAACGGACAGTAAAGGATCCTCTGAGAAGCACTCAATGGTTTGATTATGGTTTTAATAACAGATTTTGGAACAATTTGCTTTAAAAGGCCCAAAGCTTTACATTAATTACTTCTTCTGCAGCCACGTCAATGTCGGAATACTGACCCGGAGGGTCTGAGTCGATACCCAACAAAGGTCATCCATCGGATCCTTTCCAACAAGCGTCGATCCATACAGCCGTGTGACCTGCCGGTTCGAACCGTGGCCGCTGGCTCTGCTCACGCAAGGATTTATCGAATTCAAGCTATTTTTAGCACTCAAAAACGTGTTCCTTTGGGGGTTTGTTGGACAAAGGCCGACAGAGATTTCCCACTGTGGGTTTGCAGGTGACAAGACAGCGTTTAGCTAAATCGTTTTCATTTGCAGCATTTGTGAAAATAACGATATCACGTTTTGACTACACAAACCAGCGTAGTAAAGCTTATGCGTGATTCATCTCCCCTCTGCTTCCCTGAGTGTGCGCTTCCTAAAGGTCAAGGTGAGAGAGGTTCGGCCGCACGTAGACGCACCACTGGGAATGTGATTAATGGAAATCCCTCAACTGGGCGGCCGCTTCCCACCGGCGGCAATCTGCCGTTTTCCGCAGCCTCGTCAACACAAACCAACGTCGCGCTCGCACAACTTCTCCCTCACGCGCGGCCGGTGCCCCGGATATCCCGTTAAAAAACGCTGCGTCGTAGTTCGGCGGTAGCTCTTGAAAGTGGTTTCATGTGAAGAGTGAACAGGCGGGAAAGGAGGTGGCCGATCTTCCCGCTGTCCGCTTGTGTGCTTCAGCAAGGAGACTTCGCTAGTAAATTTAACGCAAGCAACAATCTTATTTCCGAGTAGTTTTGTTGCTGATGTTTTTGGTTTTGAAAGGACAGAATGAATGTAACGAGTGCAAACTAAAGCCCTCCTGCCGCTCTGCTTCCTCGTCCTCTCACGTCGAACGCTTCAGTAGCTCACTAATAATTCTCAAAGAGGAGCAAGTAGTATTTCCACACAGCTAACCGGTAAATAATAAAATACACAGGCACCATCAGTCGTTTCATTCTCCTTTGCTGCATTTTGCTTTTGATGAATGTTTTGGCGTAAACGAGGCGGGAAGAATATTAGAAGAACAGAATTACTGTGTATTCTGTTCTATTTTTGCTTCGAAAGGCCTCATGTGAAGCACCGAGAGAATGAGAATAAACATGCCGCATTTTACTTTGAAATATTCAAACCCGGGACCACGTGTTTTTATGCTTGTGCAACGGCATGAAATGGAAATATTCCACATGTCCTCTGAATCATGTTAAACACATTCACCAAAAAGTTCCGCCTGACATGTTTGGTATTTTCAGAAAAACGTTTCGTCTCCTTCACCGGAATTCAAACTCATGCTCTGCTTTGCTGCACGGCATGCGTTATGCAGTCAAATTCAGATTATCGTCTGCAGTTGTGCATTAACTGCTCATCCAAACGGTTCTGAGTCATCCTTTGCTCGACCCATTCAAAGTAAAGGCAGCAAAGGCACAATGTGTCCCGTTACCACCAGCATCACGCTGAGCTTTGCTCACACGGGCTCCGAGGACCTGTGAGGTCACACACTCTGCATGGCCCATGTGACGTATCGAGCAGCGGCCTTTGGCCATTTTTTTACCAATTTGCATAGATTTATTTTCCTCCCACGAAAAATGTAAAAAGCATCTTTGCTGGCGCCCGGCGGCCACCCGTCCATCGTGATGCAACACGACCCGCTTGCTGACACGTGAGATAACAAAAAAAGCTTCTTGAGCAAAAATATACACTCCATGTGTATAAAGAAAAGTGAGAGGAAAAGAGAGCTGTCGCACATTGTTCCGTTCAGCAGACCAGTTGTTAATCCGCCGCCGTTTCCTCCCTGCTGCCGTCCACCCGTCAGACCATTTTGACACCTGAGCTACTAACATTCCTCCATTCATCTCCTCCAGTGACTCCGTTGGACTGGCTGCTCATGTTTGGTTGTTCAAACCGCCCTTTTTCTTTCTCTTTGACACCTTTTTCATTGACTCACTGACTCACGCTGCACTGGCTGACAGACAGATGTTAACATGAGAGCCCGGGAAGAGGATGAATATGGATGGAGCCGTCCGTCTTCTCCGTCTGTCCGTCAGGCCTCGCCGGCTCTGTGCTGGCGGCCAAAGAACCTGAGAACGAGCTCGATGTGAACTAATATTTTCATAAAGCGCATAGGAAAGGCAGACGAGGACGTATTTCAGTCACATCTGTATTCCTCATTGGAGCTTTGAGCTTCGTGCCGATGTGTGGAGGGCATCTGCCAATAGGAACGGATGAGGAGAAAGATGTTTTGCCACGATGGCGACGCAGAGCGATCGAGTGCAGGGACATTTGTCCGGCACGTGTCTCTGGAGCTGAAGCCTATCCCAGCATGCACTGCAAACAGACTGGAGAGCAGGTTAATAGTTAAAAGAAACCAGTCGGTAATTGGGAGTCTCCCTCCACCTGACATGCGTGCGTTGTGGCAGGAGGGCAGCGGCACGGAGCGAAAGGCCACGCGGTGACGGGGAGGACTAATTAACGCAATTCAAACGACGGCTGGAATGTAAATAAAACATTAAAAGGCCCAGCGACAGTTATTCAGTGGAACCAAATAATAGAAAATCAAACTACCGGGACAAGATGTGTATTTATGGCTCCATGTGACACAACGTCTGTGTGTTTGGATCGTTGGCTTGTTACTTTATGGCTGCTTTATTTGAACAGAAATCACACAAATGAATAATGGTGAAGCCATTGCATTTATGATCTGGTGAACAATGACGCCGTTTCCCTCTTGAATTGAATGCTATGCATTTATTATATCCTTTTGAGAGGAATCTGGCTACGATTATGTCCCCGTGATGTGGCTTTTCAGCACTTATTGGGTGTGATGAAAGTGCGCGATCCGCTGCAGTCTGAGTTCTTGTGAAAAGGATGAGCTCTGCAGCGCGTCTCGATTTAGCGCTGAAACACACTTCATATGTATATTTAATGACAGCCAGATATATCTTGTCCCTTGGGTGACTTTGAAAAACTCTCATAAAGAACTGTGTTGAATCAGATTACGTTACGAGTCTACATCCTCATGAATACGTTTAAGATGTTCTGCAAAGCATTTGCTTTCATTTCTCTCACGCTCAAATTTGGAGGTAAGTGAATCCTTTGAGGAGATGAAATTCATCTGTTGAATTTGTATCGGAGAGGAAATCAAATCTCAGGCTTGCCTGTGTAAGGACAAAAAAAAAAATCCCCCATGATTAAATACCATTAGGATATCTGCTGATGAATAAGTTAGGGAGTGAGATAACAAAAAGAAAGTTTGAGGAAATATTTTTAATTGCTACTTATTTAGTCACAGAGCACTTTCATTAGAAATAGAAGAACCAGAGCGGCGATCATAAACACCAGAGTCAGTGGTAGTAGATGTATTCCCCGGGCATCGTTTCCACGTCTGACTTTTCCACATTCTCTGTGATGCTGCTGACTGATGAAACCGCACAGGGTCCGTTCATCGGCGCACAGACCTGAAGGGACGGAGCCGAGGGAGAAGCAGCACCTCTTAGGAAATAATTATCTCCATCTCCCCCTCTTGTGATGTGCTCACCGACCGGAGGGACCGAGTCCCATTTAGTCACTTAAGCACGACGGGGCAAAGTGATCCGATCTGATCAAAGCGAGAAGACACGACACATCCTTCGCTTGATTGATCGTCTTTTTCTTTCTATCCAAACGTAAGACGAGAGCGAGTCACAACACCTAAAGAGACCATCGATTTTACATGTCAGAGTTAATTACTACTCTGTAGGAAGATGTATTGAGAAACGCAAATTAAACTTCTCAATCCACTGCATGTATTTCACAGAGAAAAGTCAAACAATTGAATACAAACGTGATCTCATAACCGCTCAAATGTATCTAACATTCATAGAAATGGATTTAATTGGCTGTGGGATCTGTAGGGACGTCTTACAGCTCATTAGCTGGAACCGTGTAGCTTCTGAGCCCCCAGCCCTCCATCTCCTCCCCACAAAGCCAAAAGCGAGCGTTGCTCGGCTCAGCGACACTTTGGTGAAGCCCGTCGGCCCACAGCGGAGTCAAGCAGGGCGGCTGTGATTCAAGAGGAGAGGAGAGGGAGGAGGGGGGGAGGGGAGGGGGGAAGAAGGGGAGGACCAGGTCTTCGCCGTGGTGCTTCGTCTCCATCCTGACAGCACACTCCCCACCCACTGGCGCCTCGCAGGGAGATGGTGGCCGCGGTGACGTCACATCGCAGGCTTTTGCAGCGGCGATGACGAGCGTTGAGCAGAAGTAAGGCGGGGATGAGAAGGCGGAGGACAGATATTTGGGACGGTGACGCTGGACTCCCAGTATGATTGCATTTTTGTTGTACTTTACCTGCATACCTGCATTTCTCAGAGGGTCATGCAGGAGGAAAGCAGCCCTACAGCTCGGCTCGGCCCACAGTGACACTCTACTCTTATTAAAGGGAAGTGAGCCTTGGCAAGAAAGATTTGAACGAGCCGAAGGAGGAAAAGTAGTCAATGAAAAGCCAAAGAAAATACATTTGTTACTTTGTATGCGTCAAAAGCCTCCAGTTACTTATGGCGCGTTTCATAAAGGGACGATTTGTGAGAAATATTCAAGGATGAGTGATGAATTTCATTGATTCGCCTTTCGTTTCTGTGGAAACACACACAATAACGAGACGTCCTTGGCGACTCCATCTCGCCAAAGGCTTTTCATAATGACGTTAAATCCTGACAGTTAAGTTGTTGGTCAATGTTTAGTACGAGTGTGCAACTTGGAAATGTAAAAGGATGAAATAGTGATTAACTCCTTTGTGACAATACTTATTTCGTATTCAACATGGAGCCGCAGCAGTGACATTTCTGCATCAAAAATGTAAATTTGGCATCGATACTTATACAATGTAGATACTAAGAAGATGTCAATCAGTTGTTAACTCCGTATGGTGAAGGCAGGTAAGTTGTTCCGTCTCTCTCGTAGACCCGAGGTTGGTCAAAGTTAGACTCAACTAAACTGAAGTGCCTTTAACCTGCATTCTTTCTGGTGGCCATTATGGGGCCAAAGAAATAAGTCTGATCGTATAAAAGTCCACGAGAAAATCCCTCTGCTTCTCCCTCGATTTACTACTCTCTAAATTACTCTCTGCAGCATGAAGTTCATTTAGTAAATGATGGTTTAGAGACGACGTCAGAGCTTCAGTAACGTGTTGTGTTTTAGTTAAAATTCTAGGAAATCTGTAAAGCACATTTGATTTTATATAAAAATTAAATATAAATACATCGACGGGTGCGTTGGAGAAACAAAGAGCCTGACAAGTTAATGTGTAAACGACCCTCTGGCTTCATTAGCTGTGATGTTTACTGTGCCTCTGTGGTCGTAACTCATCGTCGTCTGCTTTTAAGACAGCTCGTCCCTCCACGCCGCCACCACGCCGCCATCACGCCGCCACCACGCCATCACGCCGCCTCTCCTCTCTCTGGAGACTCATCAGAGGCCCGGTGGGTTGATGGCTGAGCTGAGGCTTCAATGTGTGACACAGGGAGAGAGTCTTTCAGGTGGAAACAGGGAACGTTCATGGACACATGATGCGACGCTTGGAGAACTCAAAAGTTCTGTATGTTCTGTCTTTCAAGAAGAATTGGATTTTTTTTTTTTATATATAAATCCAGTGCAAAACAGCAGTAAATGAGTAAAAAACAGAAATACTTTGATCATCCGTAAGACACATATTGTGCCAAAGAGTACTGAAATAAAATAAATAAAAGTGTTTATCTGAATGCAGTTTAAAACATAGCTGCACAGAAATGCTCTTTCATCTCCTCAAATGCATCATCAGCGCTGTGAAAAATGTATTAAAAAAAAAAGAAATCAAAGATCCCACATGCATGAGGAGTCGGATCAAAAGGAACCGGTCTCCAAGTGTTCCGGCACTGAAAGCGCGCTGAATCACTGACGTGTCAGCTGTTTGGCGGCCATCGGTCCCCCCGGGGCGGGGAGAGGGTCCTCCGGCGGCGCCGTTGGTCCGGCCACGGCCTCGGCTCCGGGGGCCTCGGCTCCGGGGGCCTCGGCTCCGTCGTCTGTCGGCGTCAGGGTGAAATAGCTCGTGTGCTGAAATTTGAGCACTTCGTTGCCCCAGCTGGTCCACCCGGGTTGAAGACTTCGGGCGAACAGCTCCAGGCACTCGGCTCCGCCTCCAACGTGGGGCTTCAACACCTCTGCAGGGAGACGGAAGAACGATTGGGATCGGCTCAACCCTCCATGGGGCAAATAACAGGCCGCCGTTGACCTGCTGTTCCCCTCCCACTCTGTGCGTGCACCGCGTCACGTTGGAATGTGAATTGCATGCAGACTGGAGACGACACTTATCCAGTATAATAATCAACCGGTTTGGCCTCCCGTGGGTTTGCTGTGTTTTACTGCCCTCTCCGGGTTAAAGCACGGGAAATGAATGACTAGATTTCGACTCGTCATCAACGACCTGCGTACTTTGTGTGTATCTGGGGGATTAAAAATTCTTTTCCTGAACATGCAGCAGCATTTCATGTAATTACTTCAAATGAATCGCCTTTTTTTTCCCCTCGGCTTCCCGCTGCATTTGCCCTGAAAAAGACACAAATTCAGGCTGTAAGATTAGTCCCCTGCTGCCTTTTCCTGCGGTGGCCCTTTGCTAGTTACTCTGTAATAGGCAGAGGGCGGCGCTGGTGAGGGTTCAGCACACCGTGTTCAACGTGGCGGTGACCTTGAGTCCAGAAGAAGAGACGATACTCCGGCCCACCTGACGGATACGTTTCACTCCCTCTGCCTCGGGCAACACTCAGGGAGTTAATGAGCCCGAATGCCTGATCCCCAAAACCGGTCCAACCTGCACAACGTGGAGTCCTGCCTCCCGCTCTCCCCTCCGCGGCACGTCAGAGAGACACGCGGGGGGGAAAAGGCCAAACATGCAGCTCTCCGGCTAATTCAACCTCAACCGGTGACTCAGCTCTCAAAGATGAACCGGGAATAAAAAAAAGGTCCAATTATCAAACTCTGAAATGGCAGAATGTATGAAACTTCTGCCCAGAGAGACTTCAAGCAATAAAGCATTAAACGTACATTGATTCGGATATTCCGCCTGACAGGCTAAATGGACGGATCTAATCTAAGATGCAATAGATGTTATGTTTGTTCTTTTAAGTCCTCTCACCCCGTTTAAGTAGTTTTCAATCAATAAAATCTCTAAGTTTGATTTTCAGCACACACGTTGTGTCCATCTGGAACGCGACGGCAGAGCCATGAAGGTTATCCGCCTGTCTGCTCTAATTACGTGTTTAAAGCAATAAATGACGAAATGGAAGTGTAGTGTGAAAAGAGCCACTTTAGTGGAGAATTACAACCAGTCTGCAGTCTGCCTTCAGCTCTACTGAGCTTTGGACAGTCTTATAAAACACAGCCCAGATTATTTCTGTACGAAAAAGGAGGAAACAGTCCAAGTATAATCGTCCACAATGCATACGACTCTTAATGCGCATTAGAAATAATATTGAGCTTGGTAGGGATTTCTAGAGGTTCAGGGAGCCCTAATTAACAAGAAGAACACACGACTTGTGCAGCGCAAACACTTTTTTTTTTTTTAATGCAGCTTGACCATCTGGCAAGGACGGGTTGTAGTGAAATGGTGTCCCGTATCTCTCCATAGCAACCAGAAATGCCAGTGATGGGAGCCCCATCTGAGAGGGGAGAAGTGGGTCAGGGTTTCTCAACACTGCAGACTCGTGGCTTCACACCATTGATGCCGCCCGCCGGTTCGGAAAGAATCGGATGTGCTCGACAAAGTGCTGCGGAATTACGGAGACCAGAGCTTAAGAGATAAAACCAAGAAAGCTCAGGTGGATTTATGCCACTCGTCTGGAGATATATTTGACATTTCTAGCAGTTGCATAATCGATTGCTGGAGAGAACAAAAGAAATGAATCCACCTTTCCCCGCGGTGTTGAATTATCTTGTCAAATAAATGAACTGTTCTGCTGTCATTGGAAGCTGTGCAGGAACTGGGTCGAGCCCCTTCTGATATTTCATGATACGCTGCAATTTACTATTATGACCCTCACGGATTCGAGCCACACCCAAACGGTCTCTCCCCTCTAACTGGAGGCCGATGCGACGGCGGATGATGGTATTCTAACAGTGTCCAGGCACTTGAGGTGGAGCCTTCTTGGTGCCTCTGCGCCTGCAAACACTGGCTGTGTTTTGCTCTCCATACTGCACAATAAATCACATCCCCCCCCCCTGAGAGGGAGGGACGTGACGTGGAGCCCGGCTTATTCATCGTGCCTGCATATTCATTGTCAAGGTTTCACATCGATTCCAAGCAGCGGAGGCCGTGTTGGAAGTCACGTCCTGCAGCACCCCAAATCAGTGCAGATGGGACCAGTTTGATTAATTCCGAGCAGCAGAAGTCGCCACTCGGACCAAGCAAACCCGTCCTTGGTCAAGGATTCTCCTCCTCCCGTTATTATAAAACCATGCACGTAAACGCCTTCTCTCCTCAAGTTAAACATTCAAAAAGTCTCTTATTTCGACTTGCATGACGCTAACAACAAAAAATGGATAATTTCTTACTTTAATGTGTCTATTTCTCATTGAATGTTATGTGCCTCTGACATATTGTACAATCAGAATTTTAACGGTCAGAGTAGCCGTGGTAGATGTTGGGCTGATCACTGAGGCAGCAAAGCAACACAACAACCTTTGAAAGTGCAGCATCGCCCTCTGGTGGTGCAGGAAAGCACAACACGTTCCTCTATTTACCCGAGAGACAGGGCTTCTGGGAGTGGAGGGCTGACGGGACGCTGACAATCAAACGCTGGTCCTCCACGGGAACCTCCGGCGTCCCCGGAGAGCTGAAAGCGGAGAGGCGAATACGCTGCGTTCAATGGTCGCGTCACAAACAGCAGGACAAGCGAAACCGAAAAAAAACTTCGGAAAACATCCGGCCACCTTGCGGCGTCACCTGCGGCGCAACGATATCGGCCCAGCACCAACACCTCATAGGGCTTCTTGTGATCGGAATCCAGTGGAAACACAAACTCTCCGGATGCGGTCACCTGAGAGGGGGGAGGAGGGGGAGGGTGAAACATCTGGAATCACAGCGGCACGTCATCTTTTCAGGAGTTTGCGCACCTTGACCCAGAACCACTGGGCCACAACTTCCAGCCCCCAGTGTGGATACAGCTCGTCCCGGACAAAACGCAGGTGGCTCGGCCGGTTCGTGACCCAGGTGACCACTAAGCAGTTCGGGGAGGCCAGTGTCGGTATCGGGAGGCGTTTCAGCTGGGACGAGGGCAAAGAGCTGTACCTTAGTGGAGAAAAAGAGATTTAAAATGTGAATCCTCGCTCTGATTCTGGGGTTTCCTGTTTCAGAGACTTTTTATTAAAAACACACACACTCCCAGTTACCTGCGGCTCCTTTTCACAGACTTGTTTTCCCACGGTGGATCCATGACTATTAAGTCAAATCGTCTTCCACCTGTGTGACAAAATAGGCAGAATTGGTGAAAACGAGTACAGAGTCATGCTGGAACTATCGACCGTAATTAATTCAGTGAGGGGTGGTTCAATTTATGCCTCGACCTTTTTTGGAAATCCTCGAGGAAAAGTAACAGAAATCACTAAAACTGGGAGACATTTCTTCAATTTATTCCCCGGTTGGCGGCGGCGTGCACTCACAGCGGACCAGGGGTCGTATCCTCGTGAAGTCGGACAGCAGGAAGGCGGCGTGCGGCGGTATCACATATTCCCCTCCCATCAGTGGGACCACTGCGGCCCACTGGGCCTCGTTCTCCGTCACCCGAGAGAACAGGTCGAGGTGAGACGTGCGGCCGCCTTCGGCGACCAGCGGCTGCGCGCTCTCGTCCCGCTGGTCGTCGTCGTCGTCCGCTGAGGGAAGCTCCTTGGCCATCTCACAGAGGGCGGCGAGGCCGCACTGCGGAGAGGGGAGAGGCTCTTTTGCCGCGTCCGGCGCGCCGGTCAGATGTCCCAGGGACCTGGCGGAAGCCACCAAGGACGTGGTTCCCTCGAGGACAACAGACCTGATCTGTGTTGGGGGAGAATTTTTGATCTCGGATCAGGGATCAGGGAAAACCTGTGACCTAAACCACTACAGGGTCGTGTTTCTACATCTGGAACCCATTTGTGCCATATCTTGTTTTTCTCTCTGCCTGTCTAATATGAAATATATGTATATATATATATATATATATATAAATATATATATATATATATATATATATATATATATATATATATATATATATATATAACTGGATCCCATTGAGGGAAGGTCAAGGGTGTTCTCCTACGACGTTGGTGTTTCATACTAAAATTCCTTTGTGCAGGGGGGTATTCTGACCAACACAAAGCTCTCTAAAGTGTATTAAAGCTCCTGCTCTCCCCAAGAAGCTTGGTCAGATCTTGCTGCTCCTCTGAGGGAGAAGAACTGTCCATTTTCAGCTGAATTGAGTCATTTAACTTCTGTCTGTACTTAGGGTTTGTGTTGATGATTTCTGTATTATGATTTTTCTATATTCTAGTTAGTAATAAATACTATCAAATTTCCACCATAATCTGCATCAGAGGACATTGTTATTCATTATTGTTTAGGAGGTCTAAGTTGGCAGGAATTGATTTTGCAGCACAAGTGATGAAAATAAAGTAAATTTACAGTACAGTCGTTAGAAGAGTCAACTTTATACTTCTACGCACAACTCTTTCTTAAGACGACATTCACCTAGGAGAGAAGTATTTAAACCTACCTTCTCATGGAAGGCCCGTGAATCAATCTCCCCCTGGTTGAGTTCACTGTGTTTTCGTTTCCTTTTCTGAAAGTCAAATTTGATCAAATAATTCATGATTTTCGTTTCATAAACAGCAGATATTTATTCATTCATTCATTTAATGATGTATTCAGCTAATTTCCAATATAAAAATAATTGAAATACAAATGCAACCAAAGGTGTCTCGGATTTCCAATATATAACTGGTAAATATGATTTCTTAAGAGAAAGACAAAAATGTGTTCCCTAATAAAACGTGTTTTGTTGTCAGTTTTTGCTCAAAGAGAACTGACACCCACTTGTTGTTGCATTACATTAATCTAACACTACTTCACGCTGCACAACTGACAAGTCTTTACCTTCGATGCTTTGTCTGTTTCATGCAACACGCCCGTGTTTCCTTCACCCACATCTGCCCTGGCGCTATGATGAGCCTTTAACATCTGGAAGCATTGCTTTTTGAAACGACCCGTCCAGTGAGACGTTCGGTTGTCTCCTCCCGTTCGGCGGCAGCGAGAATAACCCCGATCGACGAGCGCGTGCGCATCCAAAACCCAGCCCCGCGTGCCGCGAACTACTACGGACATCGTGTGATTACGTAAAAAGATTCCGCTTCTTCCCCTTTGCTGCGTGTAGTTTCGATTCTCCCGAAGTCAACACGCTTACGGTTTCGTTAACGCGGAAGCCGGACGTGTGCGCTTGTGTGTGTGTGTGTGTGTGTGTGTTTGTCCCTGACGGGCCACCGTAGAGACGGAAAGAGGGCGGGGTCCTTAAAGGGCCAGACCCGCTTTCCTCACCGCCGCGCGCCGCTGCACGGTCGGGATTTAATGTGCACAATTTGATGAGGAAATAACACCCGCAAAACACGGTTTACTCGGCGGTCGCCATGGCGGATCAAAGAAGAGTCACCGTGTACGACTGTCGCTCCGAAAACAAAGCGCGACCCCAGAGAGAAGTGCTGGAAACAAGCGGCCTGGACTTCAACCGCTTCCTGCGACTTCTGCTGCCGGTAACGTTCAGCGACCCGCAACACCCCGTCAACAGCGCGCACGGAACGATTGGGCGCACGTTCACTTTTCTCATATTTAGCCTTAAATGTGAATATACGGTCTCAATTAGCCCACTTGTCCAAGATACGAACTTCATTGCTTAACCTCAGAATACTTTTAACACCTACTGAAGAAAACTAAAACGCAAAATAAAGACTAAAAGACTAACATTGTAGCACTTAAATTGTACTTATAACGCCACTCATCTATAGCAAATTGTAAATTGGCTTATTTGAGGAAATTGCACTTTCTTGTTTCTTGTTCTTCTGACTTTGTACCCTATGGTTGAATGCACTTATTGTGCTTTGGATAAAAGCGTCAGCTAAATGACATGTAATGTAATGTACTAACATTTGAGATAACCCTCCAGTCTCCACCCGTATATATGTATGTAAATATGTAAATAAGTGTTTTCTCTCTAAACTCCTTCTATAATATCTAATAACTGGTCTATAATAACCGCACCGCGGTCTAAGTGTCCACAGAGACAATGTCAGTATGAAGGGATGCAGAAGAAGGCGGGCCTGGGACTCTCAGGGCCTCCGGGCGTTTCCGGGTGGGAAAGGCATCTTTGTAGGCTGCCAGGTGAGGGCGTCACCTGGGGCGAGCTGGCTGGAGAGGGTCCAAAGATGAGCTCCGCCAGGAGGCCGGAGATGGTTTGAGGGACCGGCCTCTGCAGGGTCTTCATCGGGCGTGATGTCAGAGCCGACGGCTGACTTCCCGCTCCAGCAGTGGTGTTCGGGTGATCCACAAGGACACCGCACAGTAATCCAGTTCAGAATAGATACGAAGCCACATACCTACACGGTGGAGAGGCCGAGAGTGGTTTCACTTTTGGTTACAGTTACTAAACCTTTCGAAGTTAATTTGGTTGTCAAAGTGTTTGACTGATCAATATTAGACTGATTGAGCTGCAGCATTGAACTGATTCTTAATTTTTTGACATTTCATCACAGAAATTCGCAATCCCGCCACATGAAAAATTTGTGCTGGCCACGACGGACCGAGTAATCCTGGATTTTCACAAATTTGGTGAGTAAATCGAAACGTTGGTTAACAAGTCCGCCGCGTGGATCCGCTGTAACCGGCTCCCGTCACACGTCTGTGCCCGCGTCAGTGTGCACGACAACGATCTAACTATTTTTTTTTTTATCGCTCCCCATCGAAGAGGACCTTCAGGACGGCAGCACCCTCCACCTGCTGCAACGGGAGGACCAGGCTCTGACGGCGGCGACGGAGGAGCACATCAACTTCACGCCTCACTACGACACGCTGATCAAGGGCGGCCTGTACGAGTACTACGCCAGCGAGGGCCAGAATCCATTGGGTGAGTTCTCCTGCGAGCTATTGCGCAATTGCCGAGGTGTCCGTGACGGAGAGACGGCGTGACGCTGTTTCCTGTTCTTTTGCCAGCGTACGCGCTGGCCGAGCTGATCGACAACTCTCTGTCGGCCACCGCCAAAAACCCGGGCGCGAGGACAGTGGAGATACGGATGGTTGGTTGTGCATTTGCATGTGATTTTATAAACATATTTCTTTTGTCCCCCACTCCCAGTGTGTGTGTTTGCTGTTCGTCTAAACCTGCCCTTCTGCCTCCGGCGTCCAGGTGTTCGATGGAGGGAAGCCTACGGTGATTGTCTTGGACAATGGTTGCGGGATGACCTTCACACAGCTCAAGAACTGGGCGGTGTACCGACTCTCCAAGTTCTCCAGGGACAAAGTCATAGTTGGAGGGTCGGTGTGCTGCGCTTTCTTTATCTTCTAGTTTCCGTTGTGCCACGATTTGCTTCTGAAGTTGTTTTTAGGGGTTTTTGAATGCATCATTTTCTTCATTCACGTCTGTTGTTTTTCCTTTTTTTCCCCCCCTGCAGTAAGCTGGAGGGGTACACGCGGCCCGATCCAGTCCGGCGTAGTCTCAACAGCGATATATCCTACTTCGGAGTTGGAGGAAAACAGGCCGTTTTCTTCATCGGAAACTCCACCAGGGTATGTTAAGGGTTCAACGTCCATTACCCCACTGATGAGGACCGTGGATTCTTCTTCTATCTTCATGTCTTGTTTCCTTCTTTTTTTTTTTTTTTTTAGATGATCACTAAACCTGTCGGCTCCCCAGATGTTCACGAGCTGATTCTGTCAAAAGAGGGATTCGAGAGTAGAGAGAAGGACAAAAGGGATATTTACTCCACGGTCATTAAGAACAGAAAGGTAGGAGGATCAGAAAGGGCTCAATTGCACCTTCGAAAAAAAACAAGGTTATGAAATTCCCGCTCAATCAAAAACACAATATGTGAGTGTGTTTGTGTGTGTCAACCATCTCGTCCTCCTCCTGCAGCCGGGGGACTATTCTCATGTGAAAGGGGACGACGAGCGCTGCCTCCGTGCCCTGATCGGCGAGGAGTTCGGGAAGAAGAGCTTCACAGCCGTGGTGATCACGGGCGTCTCACCGGAGCACGTCGCCTTCTTGAAGCGAGACTTTTACGTGTGGACCAGACAGCTGGCGTGCGTTCGCTCACCCGCAACACCCGAAATGCTTTCAAAAGTTCTAACGGGTTCAAAATTGTCTGCTTGAAAGGAAATCTGTTTTTGTTCCCATTTCAGCAACCTGTATCACTATTACATTCACGGAGTCAACGGGAAGGACACGAGCAGCTGCTCTGCAAAAGTGGATCACCTTCCTAAAATTGACATCCAGGTGAGGCTGATTTTATCACAGTGTGAACTTTGCCGTCTCAGCGGACTCCTTTTTCATTTATTCTTTTATTCACAGATCATTTTGCGCGAGAAGCCTCCCAAAAGTCCCTCCGTGCTGAACCTACGGGAAATCGACGACGACCGGCAGACGCTGTTCCTGAACGCCACCGTGGACACGTTTGAGTTCCACGCCGCCACCGAGAAGGACGGCGGCACAGTGGAGGGAGTCATCCGGTACCACCCCTTCCTCTACGACCGGGAGACTTACCCAGAAGACCCCGACGCTCCGCCCGGTATTCCAGTTTAGAACGTTCTTCGTGCTCTTTGAACTATGACGTGCGCGTGTGTGTCTGTGTAGTTTTTAACTGCATATCTCATGTTGGTCTGTTTTCTTTTTGGTTTGTCAGCCTTAGATGATGACGCTTCCGATTGGGAGAATGAGTCCGCTGCCTGGCAACAGGCACGCGCGAGGAAGCACATATTTGACTGTTTCTGGAATGGACGGCTTATTCCTTACACCAAATTGCAGGAGTAAATACAATTCTTTCCATTTTTAAGTTTAAACTAACAGGAAGTAGCTTAGTTGTACACTTAAGGGATGTGTGTTTATTGGTAATTAAGACGAGCAGCTGATCACCGATAATCACCTCCTGGCTGCAGCGCTACGCTCTCGACCAGGAAGCAACCTCAACAAAATTGCATTCAAGAAAAACCGCGGACTGTTTAATTAATTTCTCACACTTCGCTGAACAGGTTCGACTGGTGTGCTGCTAGTAAAGGACCAAAGGAGCTTGCCGAGTGTTACGGTCGCATTTCCGGAGTGCTTTTCAGTGACGACCGATTCGAAGTGAGCACAAACAAGCTCACCTTTATGGACCTGGAGGTGAAACTGAAGCAGAACAGCACCATCTTCACACGCATTGTTAACTCACAGGTGATCATATATCTTTCTTTTTAATGTTTTGACAAAATACAACATTTAAGCCTTTTTGTAGCAGCTGAATCAGATCTGGATATCCAACATATTTTTAAGATCGATCAGAGCCTAAAAAGCACCTTTGAATGTATCGAGCAGTCTAGTGGAGCAGGTCTGCTCCTCCTTCCTCAAGGTGCTTAAACGCGTTGAGTGTGAAAGCTCAGCGGCACATTTGCTCGACTGTAGCTTGATTTCAAAGGTTGAGAACACAACGTGCATCCTGTTCACATTTGGTGCCCCTTTTTCTCTGGTCTGTTCTCGCCCTCGTCCTTAGTTTTAGGGCCCAGGTCACCAGCTCCCATCGGTTTATGACCGGAGACATTCGCACTGTCCTTCCCCCACACAGCTGCGTGTGAGTAAATCAGAGGAAAGCAGGGCGGTGCCCCGAGTCTGGTGCAGTGGAATTTTTCCACCACGGCTTTTAATCTTATAAAACATTATGGCATCATTATAATGTACAAGACTACAAAAACAGTGCCCATGTTGCTCTGATGAGGCAAATCTGATGAATCGGCATCAGAACATCTGTCTTCCTACCGGTCAGAAACTGACATTTTAAAGCAGCTTTTGTTTCCATTTTAGAAAAAACAAATAGAACCTCCAATCTGTCGCTGAACCTTTTTGATTCATTTGTACGTCCTCAGAAACAGAGAGGCAAAATCCTCAAGGACTTCACGGAATGGTTGAAAAACTGCCACGAGAAGTGGGACAAGCAAGTGAAGTTCGAGCGCTTCAAGGAGACCATAGAGCGAAAGGAGTTGACCCCGAAGAAGATGCAGCACCCCTGGGCGACGTTCTCCTCCATCCAGTGGGACGGAAAAGAGTACAGAACCGGCCAACTGGTGAGCGTTTATTCATTTATTTATTTTCTTTTTTCGAGTGCATATTCCGGCTGTTGCGTTGATGCCCGCACGCGCGTCTTCACGCAGGTGAAGTCTCAGAAGACGGTGCCCATCGTGTACGGTCGCGTGGGCCGGTTTCTGCTGTACGGGGAACACAAGGGCAGCGTCTTCGCCACGGGGGGAGAGGTGGAAGTGCTTCTGGTAAGGAGGGAATCATCGTGAGGAGAGACGGGACTTTCTTCAGTTTCTGTCGCACGTCGGTTCTTTCTACTTTTTATGGAGGCCGATATTGATGATTTTAAAATGTTTCCAGGAACCCAAAGAGTTTTACAACACGGTGAAGACCATAGCCATTTCCAAGATCAACAAGACCGCCACTGATGAAGAGATCCAGAGCATCATTGACAACGACTCTGCCAAGTAAGCATCTATTTATTTATTATTTTATGGGTTTTACCATGTTTTTTTTTTTAAATGTATTCCAAGGAAGACCACCATAGGTACATTTTAAACTGCCTCAATTGAGTGTTGCAGAAACCCTTAAAACAAAAAAAGTGTTGTGTAGTTTATTCAGTACATACGTCAGTTTTTATATTTCATCATCAGCTGAAGTGACCGTTATTTATTTGTTTGTTGCAGGTTTCCGGAGCTCCTGGAAGTGGAATGGCCGAAGGGGAACCCCTGGCCACAGAATGCGTCTCGTGCAGCTGGGACTGAGTTTGGTAAACTGCGGCACGGCCTGCACCGTTGATCAAAGAGACCTGGTGGTGTTGAAAATATGTCCTCTCTCCCACACGTGTGATTTCAGGGCCAATACAAGTGAAAATTCTAAACAAGAAGGGAGAGTCGTTATCCCAGATGCCATCAGTGGGCCTGGGAAAAGGAAAAAAAATGTTTGTAGAGTTAAAAATCGTCCACCGCGGTAAGAGAATAGAATATGAAACCAGTTCAATATGATGAATCTTTCATGTCATGGCGAGATCACATCCTGAGATACGGTGATACACAAATTGCTTGTTTTGTTTGTCTTTCTTATGCAGGTCCTGCAAAAGAAGATCATAAAACGGTTCTCCACTCTGTTGCCCAACATTCCCCCAGTTGGAATTATGCGTTCAAGAAAACGGGTAGTGTGTTTTTGTTTATTATCTTCCGTCATCAATGTCGCAGTGGATTACAACCCGTTTCTATCACACGTCCTGCTGCCAGCGCTGAACCAGACGTGACACGCGGCCGGACATTCGTCACATCCCCGTTTCCCCCCCCCCCAAATTCTGATTACGCTCGAGTCTTGATGTCTTTGTACCTTTTTTTTTTTATTTTTTTATTTTTTTTTTTATGCTCACATTCAACTATGTTGGGCAATCGTGGGAGGCCACAAGGCCTCATTCCAGACATACTCCCGATAAGCCTCACAGGCCGCCGAGGAGATTGTGAGACGAATAAATCTACTGGGAGAGAGAAAACAAGCCGAGTGCCTCTTCTGTCTGAGCCGAGCAGAACTGTCAGGGGGGATAATTAATACCTCTTATGAAACTAAATGCACTTTGGCAGCAGTGTTTTCATAACTGCACGTCCTTTTGTTTGCCTGTCAAAAATGATCCACTGGGGTTAAGACACCGGGGGTGTATTCCTTCATCGTCTGCATACACACCCGTCCTGCTAAACTTGGGGACCTGTCTGATGTGTGTTTGTAAATCTTCACTGTGCACGATGAAAAAAAGTCAGACCTTCTTCCTGTCTGCCACATCTATGGCTCATGTTAGATGTTTCTATATATTATAAACTACGCAAACATCTCATCTTCTGCAGCAAATCTGACCAACCCGGGGAACTATACTTTGTCCCTAAACACGAAGATAAGCGAAAGCAACGCCTACGTCTTTGGAGGCAGACAGCTTCCGAGCTTCAAGCTGACGTTCACCATCGTTGGTAAGGAGAGACTTTAACCGTCGGACCGGTCATCACTGGGGCAGAAGCGATTCCCACACTGTGCACTCTCCTCCTCAGCGGGCACGCCGGAGAGCTTTGTCGTCAGCCCTGTGAGCACCCCGCCCCACGTGGGAGTCCCATTCAACATTTCCCTGTTTATAAAAGATGCTCATGACAACGCAGCGGTGGCGCCTCCTGATCTCAGACCTGTACTCAAATGCAGGTGGGTCACTGTCGCTTTCAATGGACCCTTCTTTTCATGTTCATTTGATCTAACACACAGCAGTCCATGCAGCTGATTTAAAAGCCTGTATATATGTATGTATCATTGGCTCATAGATCCTACCATGTTTTAATTTGACAGATACGGGGTAGGAGAGCGCTCCCCCCCGTACCCCCCCTCCTTTAACGTTATTATTATTATTATTATTATTATTATTATTATTATTTAATTAGGGACCTGGAGCTGAGTTACGAGGCCGTGAGCAACCTTGGGACCACGTTCACCATCAGAAGTGTCAAAGCAAAAGGAAAAGTGCTGAATTGCCAGAAATCAAAGGTTAGAAAATCTATTTAATACAGAGAAATAAACACGTTGAAGGAGTATGGAGTGCAAACTTAAAAAAAAAAAAGATTGGGCCACAAATGTTTATCCTTCAGCCGTTTCTTTGCAGATGTATGACCTGAACGTCACGCTGCCTGGCCTGAAGACGGACACGCAGACGGTCCAGATCTGTCTTCTTCCTGGTAGGACTGCAAGTATTTTATTTGTTTAGAACATTTTAATAACCTTGCAATAACTCAAATTCACATGCAACAAGAGGGGTCGTTTTCACGGTCCTGTTTACATGAATCCCGTAAACCTTTTTTCAATTCCACCTCATACTGTTTTATATCGTTATATAATAAAGTATTGGAGCTCTTAACTTCTTTAAATTGACACTCTTTTCAGGTAATCCACATTCCCTCCACGTGACGCCAGAAGACGAACCGATCGCGTTGGAGAACGGAAACACCGTCACGTTCACCGCCGAAGTCCACGATGAGGCCGGAAACATCACCGCTCAGGCCAAACAGATCGTTTCCTGCCAGGTACCGTTTGGCTGGTGTGGAAGGAAAAAATTATTCTATCGGCTGTGGAGTCTTTTAGAACTAAAACAGAAAATTCAATTGCACTCCTGCGAGAAGAAGCACACAAAACCGTTTTGATTAACGCAGAGGGTTCTGTGTGCTTGGTTGGACTCATTAACTCACCTGTTCTACCTTCTTTTTATATTTGAACATAAAATCAGGTTAAGGGGTTTCCGCCGGTGACGGCCGACTGCAGCGCCTCGGGAACTGGACAGCTTGTGACGAAGCCCATCAACCTGCAAATAACCAACGGGGAGCCGCAGAACCTCACCGTTGAGTTTGAGATGCCTGTGAGTAAAGAGAACGAGCGAGCGCTTTGCTTCGCTGTAACTGTGGTGGAGGTTTGACCGAATGAAGAGTTTTGTGCAGAAGGATCGAACGCAACAGTTTATCAAGCAACAGCCCCGGGGTCGGTAGCGAGGGCATCCTTACCGGGGTTTAGCAAAAAGACAATTAATCAATACCGACATGCACGGCATTGTTAGGTCGTGTCTCATCTTACTTAGAGGGGCTTTCAGTCTATTGGGATTTTACGAATATGTAGTGTGACCACGTTTCATTATGTCCACATGATAGTTTTTGATTGTGTATGTGACTGCTCCACCTCCCCCTGCAGAAGAGCAAGTGGAAGGTCCCGTTGGTCCTGAGGAAGCTGAAGGTGGTGCCCAGCACCAGAGTCTCCCGCATGGAGCTCTGCGGCGATGACAATTTGGTGCTGAGAAACGGCGAGAAGATAGAGTGGCTGGCCGGGGGCTCGCTAGAGAACCTCTTCTACAAGCTGTATGACGAGGCGGGTCGACTGGTCCCTCCCACCGAGGAGATCGCCCGCAGGATCAAGGTGTGTCCGGTCTCTGATGCCATTGCATTTGAGCGCGCTGCGTCTCATTTCTGACTTCTCTTCGGTCACTGCGACTGTGTTGAAGGTCAACTGGACGGGAGACGTCAACGTTACAGACCTGGCCCTGGGGAAGCTGCCTGTCTTACAGGTGCCCACGCAGGTGCAGCCGCCGATCTTCTACCTGGTGTCCTACCAGGACCAGAATGTCTCCGTCTCCTTCAACATAGTGTAAGCCGCGTACCCGACTCAAAGCTTTGATTCAGTGTGGCTGCGTTTGAACAACTCCTCTAACAGCTTCAGCTTCATATTTAACGGATAGAGTGGTGTTCGTTGTCTCCCCCAACTCTCTGCGAGAAAGCAGCAAATAAGTCTTTGTTTGTTTTTTTGTACCCATCCTCTCTTTTTGTTTGTAGGCCTCGTCCGGATGAAGCAACTAAACTCAAAGCAACTCCGCTACACAACACAGTGAAGCTGGGTGAAATCCTCCCTGGAAACATCAGTTAGTTTCATCCTGAACCCGCTGAGATCTCATTTTTGAGGATCTGGCTGCAGACTGGATAACACACACGTTTTTCCCTCTGCAGGCTTGGAGCTTCTGGACCAGTATGATAATTCCACATTGACATTTAGCTCCACCTGTAAGGATCACATCACTGTGGAAGCGGACGGTCTGGACAAATCGGCCATCGACTTTGTTTGGCAGGTGGGAAAAGAGACGCACAAACGTAATTCAGAGAAACTAAAAACTAAATTATTCCTTTAGACTGTGTCAACAATAGTTTTTTACGTCAGTAAAGGATCTGACTACTTCTTCCTCAAAGCGTGTAAATGTTCTGAAACTAACGGCCGACGCGTTCTGCAATCAGGAGAGCAGCGGTTCTGTTCTGGTGACGGGGGTGCAGTTCCTTTCGGGGCCTCTCGGCCCCAGAGAGTTGTGCTTCACCTACGGGAGCTTCGAGGAGCGCGTCCATGTGAAAGTGACCGCCGGAGTCCCCGCGCTGCTCAAACTCACCAGCGGGCCAGAGATGGTAAGAAAGAAGCTGATTCCAACCATGTCAAAAGTTTCAACAAAGACTTTTCATCTCTTCTTTTATTTTCATTCTTTCACTCAAGCCTTTGCAGGTGCTGAACGGCCACGGCATCGCCACGCCCTTCGTCGTCCAAGTGTGTGACGAGTGGGGGAACCCGACCACGGACCAGAGGGTCGTGGTGAGAGTGAACTCTTCCCCCCCGACGCTGAAGGTAAGCGAGCCGCTCGCCGCTTTTCACACGGCTCAAAAGGAACCGTCCGGGTGGATAACGATTGTTTTTGCCTTAGGTGACGACGGCTGTTATTTCACAACCGGTGAGCGCGGAGGGAAAAGCCTCTTTCCCCGTGAGCGGCGTGAGCGGACCAAAGTGAGTGTCGCTTCATGAAACTGACGTGCATGAAGGGGGGAATCCTTCTGTCGTCGTAATGCAGCTAAAGAAACTGACGGGAGTTACCCTGTTGTTCCACCAGGGGGTGCTATAAGCTGGTGTTCGAGGGCTCCCTGAACCAGAAACCCATCCCTGGTTTCACCGTGAATCTCACCGTCATACCGGATCCCAACAAACCCGTCAGCCTGTCGGTGGAGTACAACACCGCCGCCGTGTTTCCTGCCGGAGGCCGCTTCCCTGGTCTGCCTCCCATTCAAATCTTTATGGAGCTCTTATTTCCCTGCATGCAAAAAATATATGATAATATATGTGTGTGTGTGTGTGTGTTCAGTGTTCTCTGTGACCGTGGTGTCCGATGAGGGCTGCCCGATGGCGACTTTTAACCCCGCTGCTGCGTCCATGCGTCTGTGGAAGGAGGCGCCGCCGCAAAACACTTCTCCGCAACCGGAGGTGACTTCAAGACGTTGGAGCTGTCACAGATTTCTTTCTATTTTTCTTTAGCTGCGTTTCTTCTGAACCGCTTCTTCTCTTTCGTAGGTCACTGAGCTGAAGTGTTGTAAACCACTGGGCGACGAAAAGAAGGACCGCTTCCACTTCAGGTAAAGCGCCTTTGGCGTCCCGTCTGAGTGGCTGCAGGATGTTCGACAACTCAATTTAGCCTCCGGGGAGCCAAGAGATGTGGGAATGGACTTGTGGGAAAAGAGTCTGCAGATTGCTCCACAGTAAAGTAGCTAGTTTACACTCAAATAACAGTTCATGTTTCCGGTAATAAAAGGATGAGACCGTAAATATTTAGTCTTGGCTTAGCAAGCCCCAGAAACGTGGGAAACAGTTTTCCTTTGTTCAACTATTCCTTTAAGAAATGTAAATGTGTTTTTGTTTTCTTTCACTGCAGAGATAAACCGATCCCAAAACAAGTTGGAAAGTACACCATCCAGTTCTCTCTAAAAATAGACGATGGAAAACTCCTGTCCAGTAATCAGGTTGGTTGACTCTAGAAATCCCATCCAGCAGTAGAAGGTCAGGGTCATCACGCCAGCAGTGTCTCCCGCCTCCTAGATCTCCATAGACGTGGTGGCCAATCAACCCGTCAGGCTGGCACCCGACCCCCCGCCACCCACCCGATTTGTTTCCGACAGCAAGGTCATTGCCCACCGAACCTTGGTGGAGAATATGACCCTGAGGATAATGGTGAGCGGACAACCGGTTCACTTTTAAAGCCGTCGCCCAGCAGCTGGTTAACGGAGCTGCTTTGACTGATTCCAGGACGAGCACGGAAACGCGGCGGGGCGGGACCTGGGCGGGACGGTGGTCGTCTCCATAGAGAAGCTTGGTGGAGGCGGCAGTGGCAGCAGCGGCCAGTCCGTCCCTCTGTTCGAGGGCCAAAGGAACAGCTTGACGACGAGCTTGGTGGAAGGCAAGGCCCACTTCACCGTGAGTCGCCGGACGCCGCTTTTCTATCCCGACGGGGCGCGACGGGGCGCGCTGAACGCGTGATGATGGTGTGATTCTTGTTGTGCACAGAGGCTGGTCCTCATGGAGAACAGCCCCGGGGAGGACGGAAGTGACTACTTGCTGCTCTTCAGACCAGAAGGGCCGATGGTTCCCACGACCCTCGACCCTTTTCCGCTGCTCTTCCACTTTTACAAAGGTGGGGCGTGAGATCTCTGTCAGGCTTCACGTGTGAACATCATTGTAGCTTTAATGTGACGTGAAAGCAACGTTTGACCTTTTCATTCCCTGATTCAGCGTTATCTGTGCAGAGAGTTTTGGTTTCAAGATGCATCTCTTTGTCTCCTATTAGTGAGATATTACCTCAATGTCTCACTGGTTAAACATTTTTGTTAAGACTTCAAATTGTTGTGTTTCAATATGCAAATGAGGCTTCACTTCACAAGGATTTTACAAAGTTGTTTCTCTTTTTCAAAAAAATGGGTTCAACTCAACACTGTCACAAAATAAGTCAGACAATAAATTACCAAAAGTTTGTCTTTTTATTGTCTTTTTTTTCGGACTTAGATGCTGAGAACCAACAGAAAATGTTTGAGCTGACCAAGAAGAAAAACACGCTGACGACTTCTATCGAAGCGCTCAGGGAAAACTTCACCACATCAACTGAACTCCTTGCTGCGCTGACCTGTAAGATCTCCTCTTTTCTTTTGTCCAAACAAGCAGAATTGTGTTGTTGTTAACTCAAGAATGTTGTTTAAAATGTTAACTAATTGCAAATACTTCTATCATAGCTCAATGTCTGAATGAAAGTGAAAAAGAGTCTGTCATTCGAAAAGAGCTGATCAAGAGGAAGTTGGAAAGTGGCCAAACTGTACGTGTAGGATGTTCTCAATAAATAGATACATACATTTCTAAATACATGGGTGTGTTCTGGAGGTGACATTTACATATTTGTTATTCTTCGTAGATCCCAGAAATTGAAGAACTCCTAACCAGAAAGCGATCTGAATTGGACCAGATCCTCCGATCACACAGAGTTTGCTCCATTCCCGACCAATTCAGAGGGCAGCAGGATGTTTTGGGAGCGGTAATGTTGGCCGAGGGCCTGGAAAACCCTCGGTGTAATTTGACTGAAGGACGACCTCCATACAGATGTGTGCGAGTTTCAGAGAAGCTTTGCCTGTTCCGCTATAACGGTTTGTTTCTATTTCTTACCTTCTGAATGCAGGTCGGCCACTTGGCCTTAGTGCAGGACGCCGACGCCGCGCGGGTGATCTCCTGGCAAATCAGGGGCGACATGGATTGCGTCCTCACCAAGACGCTGGCGGCCGCGCAGAGGATCTACAAGGACACCAAAGGCCAGCAGCAGGTCATGTCCCTGGAGACTATGTTTGTGCGAGACGACAACAGGTAATTAAGATGGATCCCTTTTATTAAACGACGCCTTCTTCAACAGCTGTATGTCTCTATTTTCTTTCATTTCCGTATTGGTGCCTGAGTTGCTTTCCTGCGCGCGCTTGATTATAGTTTTTTATTTCTTAAGCAGGCTCCTGCTGCCAGCCTTCCAACAATAGTAATTTAAAGATCTTGTGGCACCTCCATGTTGAACAAACTAGTGAGAAAGAATGTGCCGAAAGGTGAACAGTGACCCCCTCTCTGACAATAAAGTACAATTACTCTATAGATGACAAAATAATAAAATGGTCATAAATGTATTTGAAGTTACGTCCCCTTTTCATTCATCATATTTAGCCAGTTTTGACATAAATGAATAGTGTTGTGTTGCTCTAGTTAACTGGGCTCTGGGAAGCTGTGACGGTTTGTGTGTGTTTCAATTTCTCTTATTACATTGTTTTTCTGGGGGGTTTTTGTTTGTTTTTTAACAGCTGACTGCTGAAATTTTTCTTTTTTATAACATTTGCATTTGTTGCAGACCGTTGCCACACATAAGAAATGGCCGTGCGCTCTTTGACCCCCCCGGGAACCCGGTCTACGCCATCGACCTCCTGCATTTCTCAAGCGACCCGCAGAGCTGTCGAACCGGTGAGCCGCCTCACACGGGTTGCCCCCGCTTAGCTTAGCATGTTCTAGCCGTTGTGCTTGCCAGTTTATATTTGCCGTAGTGCAGAAGCCCTGTGTGTGTGTGGGGAGGGGGGGGGGGGGGGCTTTCAGAGGGTTCCCAGGTCTTTTTGTTTGTATGTTGGGGTATTTCCTACTACTGAGTTCCGGGTAAATGGTTCCATCTGGGAAACAGCGTCACGGGGGGGGGGGGAGCTGAAAATGATTATTTTTTTGCTCAAATTGAACAGAAATGTATCAGAAACTCCTCAGTCTCCAACAATCTCCTTTCTGTGCCGGTTCTTCCGTCGTACCGACATAAAATAATGCCTGTTGTTTTTTTCTTTCTTCGAATGCCTCTCCGTGCTTTCAGCTTTTAAAAGCATCCTGGGGAACACCATTCTGATGGACGACCTGAACTCGGCAAACCACTACCGGAAGGCGGTGGGTGATGAGCGCCGGCGCGGCGTGACCTTTCTGACCGGCGGCCCTATTTCTTTCCTCCTCACAAAGTGCCGTTTCTTGCAGGTGGTACAGCACAAGATGCCGTGTCCCACCATCCTGACCCGGCAGGGCGACAGGATCAGTGGCAACGGCAAGTTCGGAGGCGCGCAGAACAGAGCCCCACCGATGCACACGTTAAAAGTGTTCGGAGCCCCCCTCCCTCCGCATCACGCGGCTTTAAAGGAGCACATAGGTGACGTCACTCACGTGTCTGCGCTTTGCCTTTTGTGACCCTGCTCGGTCAGTCAGATTGCGCTTGAACGTCTCTCGTTGTTCTGGACAGAGCTGCTGAGCCAGCACCGGTCCGCTCTGGAGAAGAAGCAAGAGGCCGCGAAGGAACGAGGGGCTCACTTGAAGATGATGCAGTCTCCTGAAAGTCTGAAACAGCGTAAACAAATGGAGGAGATGATAACGCAGCTGGAGGAGAACGAGAGAGAGCTCGGTATGTTTCAGGTGGAAAGGACAGAGAGGTCCTTTTCAAACATACATATATGTTGTTTTCATTCTGTTGCATTCTGCTTCCAGCGTCGACCCCAGTAAGAGCAGTGAAACGGGGCCTTGAGAGGGCCCAGCTATCCGGCATCGCGGGAAAGAGATTCAAGTAGAGGTCGCGACATGGACCGATCCAACCGATCTCTTCTTCTAGAGTTTTATTTGTATATCTTTTAATGATTTTATAATAATCCATCCATCCAACCATTATTTTTGTAGATGTGAATCAGAGGACAGTGGATGTTGATGTTTACCTGTTTTACCATAAATGCTGAAATTAATTGTTACAAACTTGTTGCTGTAAACATTCTTTGGAGCGCAGACTTTCATACTGGTGCTTAAGTCGCATATTTCGCGCATGAGTTTGCGTATTGGAGCGAGCTGCACACATTGGATATTTTAAAAGGCGCACGACAGAAGCACGCCCGTGTTGTTTACGAGCCGACCCTCCTCCTCTGGGGCCGGATAGTTTTGGGGGTTTACTTGGCAGATGTGGATGGAATGATTAATTTCAAAGAACTGCTTTATTCTCTATAAAAAAAAACCACATTTTTCTAAGATCTGCTTTTGCCTTTGTCATTATTTCTATCCAACAATAACGTCAGCAGCCTACAAAACTTTAAACTGAAATGATGTCCTATTTTGAGGCGCGTGTGCAGCGAGCCACTGGCAGGCGAGGGATGATTGCCCCTCAGAACCAAGGCAACCGCCCGGAAGCTGCTCTATGACATGGTGATTTTGGATGAGGAGCGACTTGGGTGTGGGCTTTAGTGTGTGTGTGTGTGTGTGTGTGTGTGTGTGAGACAGACGGGAAAAGGCATCAGTCCGTGTTGGAGGGGGTCCTGAAACGTCATATCCAAGGACGGTGGAAGGAGCTCGATACTGGGGCATTTAAATTAATACAACGTCACCATGAAGTGCGGACTTATTCAGTTTCTATTCGCGTTCCCTCTCGTCGGCGGGTCGCCCTTCCAGCATGCCGTGTTTCAGGGAAACTCTCATTCCGGCAGAGAAACGCGACCGAGAAACAAGTGAGTGACGCACGTCTGTTTGCGCCATTACGAGCCGCTGCTTATTTACCATCTGCTGTGCGTCAATGCATTCGGGCGCTTGAGGAAAGTTCTGTGCATCAGGTCGGGTTTTTGTTTTGGGTTTTTTTCCCCTGCAGAAACTGGTGCGCGTACGTCGTGCACAAGAACGTGAGCTGCGCCGTGGCGGGCGGCTCGGAGAGCTCCGTGCAGCCGGAGGTGTTCCCGTGTCCCCCGGAGACGCCAAACTGTGCGCAACAAGTGATGTAAGATGACTGCACAAGTCCAGGACCGTGGGTGGAGGGGGTCCTTTGGTTTGTGGTGTTGTTTTCAACAACGTGAGGCAGCTTGGTCGTGGACCGGTTCTGGTTTGTGTACTTGGAGCTGCTTTGGCTTTGCATGGAAGTGACTGGTGTCGTTATTTGTCTTAATTACAGCAGCGGTGGGAGAATATTTCAGATGTTTAACTTGGTTAAAGTGGTAAAACCACAGAGTAAAGCTTCCTGGATTTCAAATCTCACTTAAGTAAAAGTTCTTATTATGCAAAATGGCTTCACTTCAGAATAAAAGTCGTGGGTTTGAATGAGTAATGTGTAAGTATTACTCACGTTGCAGCTTAATTCACGAGAAGCAAATGTACTTGTTCATTTTAAATCGTGTGTTGATAATCTGAACCCCTAAAGAAGAATAAGTATTGGAGTAGAATGTACTGCAGCATGAATTGGAATCAGGTAAAAGCTCTATAACACACTTGTGCAGCATCCTGTGAGTCTTTAGAATGCATCCTTGTCTTCGTGTGTTGAATGCTTCCAGATACCGGACACAATTTAGGCCCATGTATAAGATTGCTTACAAGACCGTAACGGAGCTGGAGTGGAGGTGCTGCCCGGGGTACCAGGGCCACGACTGCTGGGAGGTGAAGGACGTTAAACTGCTCCAAGTGGAGCGCGTGCCCCATGCGCCCTCTGGACATGTTCCGGCCCCACGAGGTGAAAGACCTGATCAGAACTAAGGGAATCCAGCATTGAAATAGTTAATGAATCAAGTTACTGTTCAATGTTCCTGCTTCCCATCCCTCTTTCTGTTCTCGCGACAGCTCCGGAGCAGCGCTCAGAGACCCAGAGCAACCATCCCTGGGGGCGGGAGGGGCAGTTTGGAGGTCAGGCAGGTCACAGGCCCGCGGGGGTTGACGGAGGATCCCAAAGTGCACAACACCTGGAGGAGGAGGTGCAGAGGCTCTCCCAGATGGTCCTTGACATGCAGGCGAGAATGACAGACATGTCCTCCAATCTGAGACTGGACTTCCAAGAGGACGCCAGCAAAATGCTGCTCACGCTGCTGAACAACCACAGACCGCCTGCCACCGCGAGAGGCGAAGAGACGCACACCGTCCAGGTGCAGGACTTCTCTTTCGGGAGCGAGACGACGCAGATGGACGAGGTCATGAACAAGATCGGCCAGGTCTCGGACGATCTGGAGTCCAAGGGCAATGCCCTGGACGACCTGCGGGGTCGCGTCGACCGTCACGGCGAGCAGATTCATCTGCTGATGGAGGCCGCCCACGACCAGCTGTCCACTGCCCCTCCCGGCCCCCCAGCCGGGGACGCCGACCTGCGCGCCTACCTGGACGAGAGGATCGGCGCACTAAGAGAGGAGTTGATGGGGGGCATGGACATCAAACTGGCAGACATGAAGAACCTGTGCGATTATAAATTAATGTCGGTTCAGGAGCAGTGTGAGGGACAAGAAACCAACTACCTCGGCCTGGCGGAGCTCATGGACTCAAAAGAAACGGACCTCCGCAACGAGATCCAGGACCTTAAGACCAAGCTGGGTGATCCGGGAAAGGAAAACGCCCGTCTTGCGGAGAACCTTGAGATCTGTCTGAACTCATCTGGGAAGACTGAAGCTTCCTGTTGCCTCTCCGTAGAGCAGAAGATGAAGAAACATCAGGCTGAGGCCATCAGGGACCTGAGGGAGACTCTGGAGGACAAGCTGACCTCCATGGAAGACACACTCACGTCTCTGTTGGTAGACACAAGCAACCACTCATCAGGCGGTCTTCTGACTGATGAAGACCTTAGCCAACAGAGCTCCCAGAGCTGTAGAACTGCTATCAATGCTATGGAGACTCGTCTAAAAGCCCAATTAAATGGCCTTGGGACCATTGAGGGGAAGCTCCTCAACTTCAGCGCCAGCATTGAGAACCTTCACGGTGAGTTGAGCCATCTGAAAGGGCGTGCGGGCAAGTTGGAGGACTCGCTGTCGGACGTCGTCGAGCAGCGGCCTCCGTTTCACAACGCCACGCGGGCTCGACTGGGGGCCGAGCAGGAGGCCGAGGACCTCCTGGAGCTCCACAGGACTCGGCATCAGGAGCTGAGGAACCGCCTGGACGAGCTGGGCCGGCAGGTGAAAGCCGAGGCCGACCTGTGCAGGGGTCAAACCGAAGACGTCGGGAGGGAGATGACGCAGATGGGCAGCCGCGTTGGGAGCGTGGAGAGTTTATGCGGCAGGCTCGAGCCTTTCTCCGACAGCCTCCACAGGATCAAGGAGGGTCTGAATAAACACGTGACTGGGTTGTGGACTTGTGTCAACCGGCTGAATGGGACGGTAAAAGCTCACGCCCGCGACATTGGAGGACTGAGGGGAACTTGCGTCGGCCTCCAGCACGACATATCTGATGTAGCCAGAGACCTTCAGGCGCTAACCAGCGGCGACGCCCGAAAGACCGGTAAGCTGCAAACGTAATTATTCTACTACAGTGATTTAAAGCAACAAATCACCCCGCTTTGAGCATCACAGCCGCTCCTTGAAGACCAATAGTGGACGTCAAGGAGAGTGCATCCACATTTCACACAGTGTGTGCAGGAGACTGGCTCAGCGAACGCACTGTTCTCTGCTCGTGCTACTGTACTTTCCATTATCCTCCTTGTTGCATCGGGGCCTTTTCAGCAGCAGTTAAGTTGAGTCTCGCTTCAAACACATTTTTACAGGTTGATTTCAGGCTATTTCATATTTATTATCCAGGGAGGTTTAAATGGTACCGGCTTGGGATCTACGAAATAGCTGTAATTTCCTTAACCTTTGAGATCATTGCTTGGACTGATTTAGTTCATTGTCCGTTGGTTTACTTCATTTATTGGGGCGTGTTTTGGTGTGGGAGTGAGAAGTTGGATTTTCATTTAACCATGTTCTCAGTTGCACGAGGCAGGGTTGATTGAAAGCACATGCTTGATGTAATAACCTCCACTTGTGTTGAGCAATGCCTTGGCATTACAAATATATTTTTTGCTTGACTTTTCTGTGCATCCAAGAGTGAATTAATGTCCATAAACTGTAATTGAGGGTCTTTTTTTTATTTTTGTAGATGTGAATAAGAGGACAGTGGATGTTGATGTTTACCTGTTTTACCATAAATGCTGGAATTAATTGTTACAAACGTGTTGCTGTAAACATTCTTGGGAGCGCAGACTTTCATACTGGTGCTTAAGTCGCATATATCTCGCATGAGTTTGCGTATTGGAGCGAGCTGCACACATTGGATATTTTAAAAGGCGCACGACAGAAGCACGCCCGTGTTGTTTACGAGCCGACCCTCCTCCTCTGGGGCCGGATAGTTTTGGGGGTTTACGTGGCAGAGGATGCAGCGTACGATCCAGTCCAGAATCTCATGGGAGGTGACCTACAGTAAAAAAACAAACAGAAAATGTATCCAAACTTTTGACTGGCTTCTTTATGGTCCTCGTCCAGCTGTCTCAGCCCCCCCCCCCCCCCCCCCCCCCCCCCTCCTCTGAGGAGTGTGGAAAATGCTGCTTAGACTCGTCTATGACAGAGAGACCTCCACACAGCTTATCGCAGGAAGCACTCGTGGCCCGACTGGACCGACATCTAAAAGTCCTCCACTCCCGAGCCTTCAAGTCCATCTGCGGTTTTCTCACTTTTCTTCTCTTTACCTGCATGGCCGGGTTCCTTTTCTGTTGAAATAAACAGCGTGGAACACTTAAAGCATGCACTACGGCCCCAAGGGTCATAGGTCAATATGTTTACCATGATGTCATACCGACCTTAAATGAGAAGGGTCAGCAGAGGCATGTGGCAATATGTCTTTCTTGAAAGGATCGGGTCGCTTTCAGCGCGTATCCATTGATTTACTGTTGCTTGGCATAATTTATTATGGCTCGCCACAATAATTGAAAGAGAAATACATGAGCCTCTGAGGTTTTGCTTGAAATCCTCGTTTAACAATGGGCCTCGAGTGAATATCCACCAGTTGAGCAGAAGAACTGACCTGTTATAGTTATGGGTTAGTTTAATAACCAAGTGATAAAAATGTAATTACTCTGAGTCTTGAGTATTACGTTGTTAATAAATAGATTTAGATGTGGATATTCTATTCCTTTATGTCTCCTTATCGTTACTATCATATATTATATGAGTAATTAAGGTTTGTGTGTGTGTGCGTGCGTGCGTGCGTGCGTGCGTGCGTGCGTGCGTGCGTGCGTGCGCGCGCGTGTGTGCGCGTGTGTCAGGCACAGGTCCTAATCCTTTCTCTTGCTCATCGCCACTTAAAGCCTCCGTCACGGGGAGCTTCTGAGATAAGGGAGCGTGCTTCCCTGCTGGCGAGGATGCTCAGCGAAGAGGCTCGCTGAGGTCGCTGACCTCACCGGCGATAAGGCGACACAAAGGGCGACGCATTCTGCTCAGCAGTCAAACACGATAACCCCCCCTCAACCCACCCGTGAGCCAAAAACAAAACAAGACGAGACCCGACCGCATCCCCTCAAGAACTATGAAGCCCCGAGGGTTTGGTCTCATTTTGGCCGCAGTGGGTGCTGCAGTAACTCACTGAAGGAATCCTTTAATCCTCCAATGTCTGGATATTGATTCATAAATCTAAATCTCATGAGCTCAGTGGGCTTTTATTTGTTTTCCCACAAGTGAGTCATGAAGTCGACCCACGCGACGCTGCTGCCGTGTGGTCCTTGTCACGCGTGATGCCGCTCGTCGGGCCCCCGGGGCTGTTGTGGGTCTCGCTGACCAACAACAAACGGAGGCCTCGCGGGAACGACGCGGGCGAGCCAGCTGCGCTCGTTTACTCTTTGGTCACGGCGATCGCTCCGGCGTCCGTACACACATCCTGTGTTTTCCTCTTCTGTGCCCCGTCGCAGCCGCGTCTGAAACCACTTTAGAATCCAATGTGAGGAGCGACACCGTGTGTGTGTGTGTGTGTGTGTGTGTGTGTGTGTGTGTGTGTGTGTGGTTTTATGGTTACACACCGGGCCCCCTTCTCCCCACATGTCCTGTTTAACAGGCGCAGTTCTCGGTGCTGCCGTAGCGGAGGATCCACCCCCCCGGTGGGTGAGGGGGACTGTGTCTGCTGATTGAACACGTGGCTGCGTCTCGGTATGCCGCTGGTATGCCTTTTATGTGTCGACTTTGGTGGGAGGTTGGGGGGGTCCCGCTGTGCCCCCCAGCCAGGAGGGCTGATTGCTTGGTTTTCGGGAATGCAGCGGTGCGTGGCGAGTTCTCTGTGGCGGCGGCCTGTCATCTTCTTTTGTTTACGCCCGTGAGGACAGGCCCGGACGTCCCCTCGTCGTTTAGCTGTTAATGACAGACCACGGCGGCCGTAAAAAGGGAAACTTAAAGTGGAAATACAACATAGAACCGAAAGTTATTCCTATGAGGTGCGTCAATAGTGTAGAAACATTGAAACATGTTGACGCTTTGGACCAGTTTTTCTTATAACTTAACTGTAGTTTGGTCATTTCGTCTCTTCTGCTGATCACTTAAAGGTATTAGATTCAAGGCCTCATCTGGCGCCTACGTCTGCCTGACCTGAAGCCCCGCCCCCATCGCTCACTCCATGTCTATGTCTTTCAGGTCTTCAGGCCGCCGTGGAGGACGCAGGACCTCTCCAGGCTTCGAGTAAGACCCTCACTGGGCCAGCTGCCCCCCAGGAGGCCTCCCTCCCTCAACCGCCTGTGATGGAGACCGGAGAGGCGGGACCCCCCGGCAAGATGACCTCGTCCAAGCTGCCCAGAGGGACGGACGGCAGCATGATGCCTGTTTTGGGTTTTGCTGGAGCTCCAGGTGAGACGCACACCCGGACGCTTCTCCCCCGCATGTCGTTAGCGATTATCTCGCTTCATCTTGTTCTCTTTCACAGCTCACCCAGTCAAACCCGCTGATGCACTAAAACCCGGCACGCTGGACGTCTCAGGTAGAAACTCCAGCTTCTCTCCTTTTTGTTTTTACTCAAATGAAAAAAATAAAAAACCCTCCTAAATGTGATGAAACTACCTTTCTTTCGGTCAGCAGGTGCGAACGCGCACCGCGGACCGTCGCGACAGACGGCGCCAGGTCAGAGTTCGGTCGGCCACGCAGGTCCCCGCCTCTGTTGAAGGTGACGCTTGTCAGCTCACGTTTTGCCGTCCTGTGCTCAGGTGTGACGCCGTCCTTCTCGGCCGGCCTGACGCTCCCGCCCTTCCCGGGACGCGCCGGAATCGTTCGATTCAACAAGGTGCTGGTCAACGACGGAGGACACTACGACGCGCACACGGGTAACCCTCGCTACGCACCGGCCCGGGCATTGGAGCAGTTAAAAACACGACGTGAGGCTCGCTGTCCGTGTCGTCCTCAGGCATCTTCACGGCTCCGACGGACGGCCGCTACCTGGTGACCGCCGTGCTGGCGGCCCGGCGGGGCGAGAGGCTGGAGGCCGTCCTGTCCGTCTCCGACCGCAGCGTGCAGCGGCTGGGCCCCACGGGGCCGGCGGGGCCCCCGGCGGGCGGTCAATGCGACTGCGGCGGCTCGGCCTCGCTGAGCCTCGTCCTGCCGCTGAGGAGAGGAGACCGAGCCGGAATGGTCGTCACCGCCGGGGAACTCGCCGCCTCGGCCTCCTCCGAGGTGCTGTCGTCGTTCAGCGGCGTGCTGCTTCACGCCGGCCCGTCGGAGCGGTAGCGCCGCTGCTTATAGAGACGCCTGGTTGAAAGCGTGCGTCACTGGGGACGCGTAAAGGAGGGAGAGGAAGAAAAGGAAGAGGAGAAAACCACCTCCGAACTCCCTTACTTGCGTCATTAGTACTAATATGCAGCGTGTTTATGACCTCGGTTCTAAACAGAAATACTAGCTTGAACATTTAATTAAATACCAATTGTTAAATGCTAAAATTCTAATTGCAGTTAATCCAATTTATCCACTTTCTTTTGAAATCAGTCAGTTTTTTTTCTCCTTACAATTCATACCAGTTCTCATTATTGCAGATATCTGATTTAAGCTAAAAGAGTCAACACTCGTTGTTAGTATAGCTTTTTTTAGTATTATATTATTATAGATATTATATTATTAGTACAGCCAAGACAAATTCCTTGTATGTTTGGCATATTTTGGTAATAAATGTTTCCTGATCCTGTTTCCTGATCCTTGTGCTTTTATTAAAGAATCATCCAACATTTGAGTCAACAGTTTAATTGAATACTAATACAATACATGTAATACAGAGTTCATACTTTACACTATAAATGACTTTAAACAGTTTTTCCTGAGCTCATCTGTCACCGGTTAACAAATGCAAAGTATGGAAATACTCCTCAAAGTTGATCACTTTCATAGAAAGAATGCTTTAAAGTGAATTGCAGCTGTTACTGAGCATTAGAAGGATGAAAACAGAAATATGTATTACATTACTATACTTTTCACAATGGCAAAATCAAAACAATCCTGATTTGGGAAAATGACGTAACCCCAAATAGCAGCAGTATTCCATGTACACAAAGTGCAGTTATGCAATTATTATGTACAAGCCAAATAATTTCCCAGTTTGTCCTTTCAAGGGTAATAGTGCAAAACCATTAAGCTTTGGAGCAAAGATGTAAGACATTAAATAAAACCAATAAAAAGGGTGAATAAGGCCTTAAATGGATGAAAACACTGTTCATGTTGCTTTTTTTTTTGACAGCTTAGTATAATTTTACTCCGTACATATTAAGCAAGTGGCCAATTTTAGCACTTTTAGGGAATTTCTTCTCATAAACCCTGTAACAAAAAAAAAAACTATGAAACTGACGTGTCATACGTTGGCTTTCTAATCTGCCAACAGCGTCTTCAAGAACACCTCAGCTGTGTAGCTCAAGCACGAGGAATGCAGGTGCATGATGGGAATACTCCCAAAGGTCCAGTGACCCACTAAATGGACAATGCTAAAATGGTTCCGTCATAATCCAGCTCGGTTAGTGACTCACTGAACACGTGGACGCGCGTCCGAGTCAGAGCAGCTCCTCCGGACGCGCCGCTGCGATCGGCTGCCTCCAGTAACAGAAGGAGCTGAACTCGGGGCAGCTGAAGGTGGCGCTGTGCCGCGAGCTCCGCAGGGGGAAGACGTGCTCCACCAGCTCACTCAGCCGGCTGTACCTGTGAAACAAAGCGCAGCGAGTGAAGCCCCGCCCCCCTCCTGTAAAAAAAAACCTCCGCCCGTCTGGGCGCCGCTGCTGGAACACTCACGATGTTTTATTGCCTCTGGCCTGCTCCAGGATCAGCTCGCCTCGGGGGTTCACCGTGAGGATCCGGCACACGGGCACGCCCACCTGCTTGTAGGCGAACACGTCCTTCAGAACGGGGGAGAAGACGATTAAGGGACGCCGTCAGTAAGTCATCGCCTCGAACGGGTGGATTTGATGATGAAGAAGAAGAAGAAGTTACGTTAAAGCCGCAACAGAAATGTGCCACGTACGCTTTCTCGGTTTCCGAAGGCTGCGTAGAAGGGATGTGCGTTGGGGAAGAACAGGTTCTTGATGTCCGCAAGGCATTCGATCTTGAACTTCTCTGGCTTTTTTTCGATGACCTCTCTTAACGGGAGGAAATGCAAAGACGGCGTTACTTTAAACATTTATAACCATTTTGTAGAGCGAATGAGAATCCAAATCAGTGCACATACTTAGCGAGCTGCAGCGAATTCATGGTTTACGTCCGTACCTGTGGAAGGCCGAGAAGAGGCTGCTGGGGGAGAGCATGAGGGGTCCCTGAGGCAGGAGGGTCCCTCTGTCGTTCACCCGGTGCAGATATCCTCGGGTCATGTCAGCCATGCCGATCGCTCGGGCCGAACAGTACAGGAACTTGTAGCCATTCCTGTGGCGGTAGTGATGCTTTTAATCTTTTTAATTTACCTGAGCCACTTGGCCGGTCTTATTAAACACGCAATAAAAACGTTAAATATATTTTTTCATGGGAAAATAAGAAGAAATTTAAATAATAAATTAAAAGCAAGTTGTTCCTAAATGAGGTGAAAAGACATTCGTCCCGCGGTATTACAGTACAGACGTCGCTGTCTTACTCGTGCACTGAGTGGTAAAGCTTGGCGACGCCTTGGTGAGTCCAGTCTTTGCCGAGCTGAGGGAGAATCTGACCGAACACATCTGATCTGTGGGGGAAAAAGAAACGATGCAGGGTAGAAAATACTAATAACTACACTAAAGAGTAAATAGCGGGGAAACGCTCTGTTCTAAACGGATGTGACTGATTTAAAGTCGCGGTGGGATCATTCGCGGCCTGAGGACACTTTTCTCTCTCTCGTACTTGGTGATGGTGCCGTCGATGTCGGAGATTATGACCTTGTCGTCCCAGCTCCACAGGTAGATGGTGCCCTCGCAGCGACACGTCCCCTGGTACTGGGTGGTGATGCTGAAGGTGACGTCATTGGGCCCCTCCCTTAGCTTCAGGGTGGCCTGCAAGACGCGTACAGTCATTGGAGTTTAAAGGCGTTACCGTTAATTCAGCATCGTCAGTCAGTGGATATTGTTATTATTTCTTGTCTTGCATACTACTATCCACACTAGCAGTATCCGTGATCGCTTGTCTTACTATCTGGTCAGAAGACAGGCGGAGAGACTTCTTGTAGGAGTGAAGAGCCGGCGCCGGGCCTTCTGGCTGCTCAGCGGGCGCCGGAGGCAAAGCCTTCAGCTCTTTAGTCTCGTCGTCGCTGGACCACTCGGCTGCTTTCTGCCTGGACCACGGAAAACAGACCAGCAGAAAAATGTTGAGACCAGAGCAGGGACTTTGATTATATGATGTTCATTTAGAGTCACCAGAGGGCAGTGCATCTCCTCCTCTGCCTGCAGCTCTGATTTGTCAAACCGTAAATACACAACGTGCTCTTGACTTCTTATTTTCCACGAAAAACTGTATGCAGCTTAAATAATCTTTAACACAAATAAGAATATTAATAATTAAGTTTTGCCCCTGAGCTCTTAAGGCTGAGTTGATTTGTCCCAGAATGACTAACCGGCTAATATGGCCTGTGTGGGACATGTTTACCCAACACGACTCGTTGTGTGTGTGTGTGTGTGTGTGTCTGTGGTGTTGTGAGGAGGTCTGAGCTTTGTTGCTGACTCACTGTGTTTCTGGCGCCTGGTGGGGGGCGGGACTCTCTCTGGTCAGAGACTCCTGGTTCTCTGACTTGGTCTCTAATGACAACTGGAGAAAGAACAGAGACGTTACCGGCCGTTCTTCACATGACGATGTCAATCGTGACCACGTTGTTGTTTTTTTTACAACCAAACAATGATGTAGACATTTGCAAAGAGACACCGACAACTTCAACCAGACAACGCCTGTCAATCACAAGGCCCGCCCTAAAGTATACTTAAATTGGAGCGGAAGCTACTAAATTAATGTCATGCTGTAATCAGACTTGAAATTAGTTTTGAGACCATCGACTCGTGTTTACAATGTTTCCTTAAGATTAAATCAAGTGACAAGTAGAGTCATTTGTCGAAGACTTCTATACAACCTTATTTTGTTTATCCACCGGAGAGAGGCGCCCCCCGATGGCCATTAGAGAGAATGCAAGTTTTCAAAACCAGAGGTTGCCCCCTGCTGTGAGCACACAGATGGAGGTGTAACTTCATCTAAAAGACTTCCGGCTAAGGTCGCACATACAGTACCTGCTTTATGCTGCTCTTTCTCCAGAACCACCAGCGCCCAGACTTTTTGGGCATCTTCTCCTTCACCCAGGCCTCCTCTGTAGCCTGACATTCAGACAGATGATTCATGTGTCAAAAGACTAAAGGTGCAGCTGCAGCAACAGTATGAACGTGTTGAAATAAAAGGATACCTTTGGAAGGTTCTTCTGAAAAGCCTGCATACTAAGTATTAACGGTGCTGCCAGAGTCCAGTTGTAATATCTGGAGGAAAAAAAGGTTTCATTAGTTAATGATTTATCTTCTCAGACTGTGACGTTTCAGTAACTGAATTAGGAAGTAGGAAAACTCGCCTGTTTGCAATTTTTACCACCAAATTGGGATTGTCGATTATTGCTGGATTCTCTGCAAATTCATTGTAGGAGATGATGTGCTCCATGAACCTTTCTGAAACATAAAAAACCCGATTGAAAAAGATGGACATTGTATTCATGACTTCGAATTGCTGCTAATAGAGATAACTGGGAACCTTTAGGGATCTCCGAGTTCTCCCCGACGCCCCCACACAGCGACAGCGTGACGTCGGGGAGGTCTCCGGCCGAGTCCGACAGACACTCGGTGCCGCTGTCGGCCGCTGCGCTGCCCACAGACTGGGGAGACTGGGATCCAGAGCGCCTCCCCATCTCCACCCAGTCTCTAGGAACCTGATCGGACTCACTTAAAAACAAACCAGAAAGGTCAGTGTCGTAGAGGCCTGCAGCCCGCATCTTCCTGGCTTCAACTTTTTTAGATACAATTGTGGCTAAAAAGCAGAAGGGATCATAGGACTTCTCTCTGGGAGGATTCCCCGGTTTGTACCTTTTTGGGAAGTACCGGGCAACAACATCTGGATCAAGTGCGGTCAGGTCATCCAGGTAAATGTCTTCAGGCCCCTGGTGTTGGCTCCTCTTCCTCACACCTTTGCATGAAAAGCAGACGAAAGACGCCTTCTCATTTTTCACGTCACTTCCTTTTCTTTGAACTTCTGCCTGTGAATGCAGCCCCTGAATATACACCCAGGCCCAGACGAACGACCACATCCTTCCTGTTAACATTCACTCACATCTGATCTGCATGGAGAGTTTTACACTTTCCCACGCTTAGCAACCAATACACAACTGACTGTGATAATAACAATCGTATCCACCCGATTGAGTCCGCATCAGGTCAATACTGGTATCTTTCTATTTCATTCTTCCCTTAAAATGAACTTTACTTTTACAGTTAATGTGGTACCAGTTTGTTTTTCTGGAAAGAAAGAAACCCGCTGTATTCTGTAATGTATCATTTGTTCATGCTCGACATAAATATATCATCATTCTTAGGACACTTATTATTATCTTGAAACATCTTTTCCACTCAGATACGAAAACAACTGCAGCTGCACCGTACTTACCCCTCTGTTTGACGGGCGAGTCGGTGGGCTTCGAGGGGGTGTCGGGACAAACCGCCGCTGAGTCTTCAGCGACGGCACCTGCGGAGGCGGCAGCGGAGCCGCTGGCCCTGCGGCTGGGCGGCGAAGACTTCCACCGGGTCGCCTGTGCGGGGGTCGGCCTGAGGTCGAGGTCAGCGGGACATGGCTCGGAGGTCAACCTGGACCTCGCATCGGAAAGGTCCGCCCTCTGCTCGGCGACCTGCGGCTCGCAGGTGGGCCGATCGATCGGAATGGTCCGCGGCTCTGGTTTTATGATACCGCAAATGAGATGTGTGGTTCCCTCTCCTTCCCTTTCCTCCACGGCTTCTGTGCTGGAGATAACCCTGAAATGTGTGTTCTCAGAGGGAGTGATGGTCAGCATCTTTGCCTCTGGTTTGTCCTTTTTGGTGACCTGGATGCAAGAAAGAAAGATGGTGTTTACACGCTGAATAATCCTCACTAGGTCTCCAAATTTGAGGATAGGAAGGAAACTTCTGGACCAGATCCTACAAGTCTAGATCTGCATCTTACCCGGGTGGATTCGGGGAACTCCCCCCAGGTCCACTGCATGTGGGACTCGGCCCTGTGCATGCTCTCCGCCGGCTTCACCATCAGTTCAGAGTCGCTCTTGGGCGACGTGGGCTCCGACCCCTCCCTGCTGCAAGCAAACACCACATTTCCACTGAGTCAGCCGTTATGGCCTTGTGGTGATTTTGTTTTGTTCAGCCCTTCCTGTTTTGGTGAAGCGGGTCGTCTCATTGTTTCTGTCTGCCCCTGTGCACAGTGTAAATATTGACTACGGGGGTTGACGTACCCTGGGTCAGGGGACCAGTCTCCATCCGAGAAAGGGTAGCTGTCCCATTCCAGGCCCGTCGGGGTGGAATGTTGCCTGTGGTCCATGGGGTCCTTCATCAGGGTGAGCGCCGATGCCCTGACGCCAGGAAGCAATGAAATTAACCAAAACATGCACGACGACTAACGGGGATCCATCTTTTAAACTCCCTAATTACCCTCCATTGTGCCCACTGTTCTCCTCGTCTGAGCTGAGCTCGCACAGCTCCAGCTCCCCGCCCGCGGGTGTGGTTTGGCCCTCCTTCCGCGGCTCGGCCTTGTGCTTTTTTCTGCGTCTCCTCTTCTTCTTGCCGGCCGTGTTGGAGCAGGGTTGGATGCTTCCAGAGGACGGGTCCTCTGGACTCCGAGGCTGAGCGCTCTCCGACGCAGAGCCGCCACATCTGGGTTCTCTGCTCCTCAACAGGGCCTCCTCTGTGGGGATGGGGGAGGTCACCAGGTGGGCCGGAACGATCTCCTGTGAAGAACAACGACAAACAGGACTGAGAGTCTACACCCGTGCTGCTGCTAAATGCTAAATGCTAACTATGTTCACTGTCTTAGTTTTAGTTTAGACTCATTTAGATTATTAGTAGAAATAAACAACATGATAGTCTCCATTGAATATGGACTCACGTTGTGCTGCTCCGTCTCCTGGACAAAAAAGGCCTCTCCATTGTCTCCAAGCTTCATGTGCAGCTCTACAGGTTCCCCGTTGATTTCTATATCGATCTAAGGAGTCAAACAAAAGCTTTCTGTGAGAAACATTTTGGACTTCACCGGGAAGTTCAACACGGCATCAATGCCGTTTGTTCATGCACAACACAGTTCATGGTAAAAAAGATAAAACCCCGAGCCTCAGATTTACCTGAAGAATTAGAGTTAAGCCAGAGAAGGAAACAAACAGGGAACAGCTTGTACGTGGCTCGCTGCTTTCAGCAAATGCCACACGCTTCTATGCATGTGTGGAACTGACCTCGGTGCAATCGGGTTTAAAAGGGTCAATAACATATGAAGACATCCAGTACATGAGCTTCTGAAAGGTCACAATCTTTCATTTTATCAATAAGGTTGCAAAACGTCTGCGTAAAGTGTCTGCAAGGTGACCACATGTGGTGACGGGTCTAAACGCATGGGAGGATAGACCACGAAATACTGGAGAAGCGGATGTGCACTCACTACTTTCTCCCTGGAGCGCAGCACTCCCAGTTTCCCAAAGCGGACGTGGAAAGGGGAGCACTGGAACGTCCCGTCGGGCTGCCGGACCACCACCACGTCGATGCAGCCCGACAGCGTGGCCTGGTTGATCCCCTTGTACAGCTCCTTCACCGTCACCAGCAGCTGCCCCACGTAGTTCATGGTGTCCACCTGAAAAGACCCGACTACTTTGTCACCTTCTCAAACAGAGAGGCTGCGCGCTCGGCGTTCTCCTGGCGCCCCGCTGGGTTCACGGGGTCCCGGTAGCGAGGCCCCCGTTGTTCAGAATAGTCTGCCAGGGAAATGGCAGCCGGTCCCTGAACGCAGCGGCTCTGTCCCATTTTCCTCAAAAGAGTCCTGAGCAGAGTGTGTGTGTGTGTGTGTGTGTGTGTGTGTGTGTCTCTGCCACATTAAAAACCCCAATTTGGGTCATAATAACCAGCCACTCGGGTTCTTCTTAAAGTCGCACGTTGCTACCTTACAGCTCAGCCAGCCGTTTCCTCTGGATCCTCCCTGCGAGTCACGCGAGGGTCATTATGTGCTCGCACCTCGGCTCAGCACCTGTAATTACTGTCGAGGACATAACGGCAGCTTAACTTCAGGGCTGAAAGAAATAGTATAGCGATATAACGATGTGTCACGATATAGTTGTATACACAGTATACAGTCGCGCGATGTCTCGATAAATGATTTAATCACGGTTTGATCCATTAGCCGGACGATAAATGACCATAAAGAAAAGCTTCACTCTCTCTGTATTGAAATGGGAATCTTCGTCGCTCGTTTAACGCGCCTGGATGAGAGTCATCAGCTGCACGCACAATCTAACTCGCCACGTTTAGAAAAGAGCCTCAACTTCAACCACAGCTCTTCACTCTCTGCTGCAGCACTTCAGTGCTGAATCAATGTGTCGTGGTACGACGAGTCCGGCCTTACCCTCACCCGACAGGCGAAGCCCAATGACGAGGACGGGTCAAAGGCGAGGAAGCGGATTCTGAGTTTTCAAGGTCAAATCCGATATATCGAAAGCAACTTTTAGAAGCAGAGGCGGTTGTTTTGTGCTTCCATTTCGTGGTTGTACATTCACAGGAAGCGAAATGCGATGACATAATAGTTTCACTCTGTCTCGAGGCAATAACACAGCCTGCATGGAACCGGTACATTTATTTTAACAAAGGCCAAACAAACTCCTAACGCTTTATTTTTTGTGCCATATTACAAAACGGGCCGGCCCTTCGGTGACGCAAATCCAGTGCAGCCAGAACTCCTCGGCGACACTCCGAGGGGACCTTAAGAGGTGTTAATCCTGTTTGCGAGATTAGGACAAATCTAGCTTTCCCTGTCTCGGCACGTTTGTCCCAACGCGTCCACGAGGACAACGTGAGTCTGAGCCAGCCGGGGTTGTTGAGACCAACACTTTACTTTTGAACCAGTATGCTCACCGTGTTTTCCCCTCAGCTACTATTGTCACCTTGTTTTAGATATCAACAGTTTCAATTGGGTCGTCAACTGTGTCTTTATTTCAGCCCAAATACCATGTTTTACAATTACTTGGATACTTCCACTGTTACTGCTCAGTCAGTTCTATGCACAGCAGTTATAACACTTGCTTACAATTGAGATGTAATGCAGCACACTGACATCAGAAGCATCTACCTCCTTCATATAAATGTAGTCCAATCTGCAAAAAGCACCTTCACACGTGACTCATTCGGTATAACAAAGTATTTAACACATACGGTGCGTTTAAGGGACACGACCCGAGGGTTTAATCGGACAAACGCGACATTTCTGAGAAATGCCAGAATTGTATGAACAGCAACAAGGCGTCGTGGTAAATACCCGCTTTATCCTCACGTGCACCGGTCCGCGCGCATCGCAGATATGCGCACACGCAGCACCGCGGGACGTCTCGGTACTTCGCGCCTCTCAAGAGTTCCACAAACGCAGCACGGCCGTGTTCTGTCTCGTCCGGTGATCGCAGCCTCGTAGCCGCTGCAGAAGAGGCTCCTCTGCGGGGAGTCGCACCTCCGGTCGGCTCGGGCGCCGGTTTGAGTCTCCGGTGCCGCTGCTGTCGCGCAGCCGGGCGGGTCACGTGATCCGGAGGCGTCCCGCCCCCCCAGCTGGCCGCAAAGCGCGGCGGGGCGGGAGAGGTTGATCGATTATTGGAGGTTTGTCCCAATAAAATGTGCAGTTAAGCAAATTGTTTTTTACGTGCAATGCTCGTCAGTTTCCTTGTTTATGTTTTATTCTTAGATTTATTTTCAGAAGTCGAACATCAACCTTTAGCATGTTCAGCATGTTCATTTATATCTACATTTATTTCCAATGATAAATCAATGAAATTGCTTAGTTCACCGGATCAAAACCATAAATCCTAAATGGTGATATAACATTTCATTTTATAATAGGAAGAGTGTATATTGTGTAACGTGTATTTCTTGTTCACATTGCAGTACAGTATTCTTACATTTTTATTTAATGTTGATTAAGGCCTATGTTGTATTGTGTATTGTTGTATTCTGTGTAGTTATATTTTGTTATTAATTATACAAATATGTCTAATATTGAGCATTTTTGGGAGGACCCTGATATTTAAGTTGCTTAGTGCTTTTTGTGGATATGAAAGTTCACAATTTGACAATCTATTGCACTATTGCCAAAATAATGTGATTTCATTTGAAAACACATTTTCCCCTCCCATCACTTGGAGGTCAGAGGTCACAATCAGCTCCAGGGCAGCAGTCCTGCAGGTGGTTTGAGATTCTCAGGTATTTGCTCCTGCACAATTTAGTGGGACAGTTTAATCCGAACCCCCAACCCCAACAATGGGCAGTGTGCCAGCATCAACAATTCAGTTGCTCTGCAGGGAAGTACGAAGTTTCAGTTCCCCACCAAACACCTGCTGAGTCAGACCATGACTGGATGGTTACACAGGGATTTCCCACATTGGGAGCTTGTCAAGTTTTCGGCTTGAATTTCAAAAGATTTTAACTACCTCGCACGAAAACATTTCTTCCTAAACCGTAAAAGCAATGTTCTTTAGAGTATGAGTGCGAGTAAAGTCCCATGAGACATTTATTTTATTGCACAAATGTGGACTATTTTTATCATTAATATTTGATAAGAGCAAATGCAAAGTCTAACTGGAAACACATCAACCATATACGGCTTAAAAGCCCACATCAAGCTAATATAATCAATCCTTTTCTCTATCAGATTGAGTGTGTTTCAGCTGCGGGCTCCTCTGCTGTGTCTGCCGGCGGCTCGGATGCTTCTGACTGCTCAGCGGTCAAAGGCCGGTCAGCAGCAACTACTTCTGCATCCCCTTTTTGTTTGGGATCGCAAGCTTCGGGTTCCGCTGCAGCCTTCTCCACTGGAAGCGTCTTAGTTACAGATTCTGAGAGCAAAACAGACATTAGTCAACATTTCATCACTGTCGTGTTTCGGACGTCACATATTTCCTTTCAGGCCTCTCACCCTTCCTCTTCTGCTTTTTGGTTCCAGTGACTGCGGTCTTCATCTTTTCCTTCGGGGTGTTTGGTCCAAACACCACGTTTCCCTCTGCGTCGGTGGAGTACGAGGTGGTGCCGAAGTCAGGCGTTTCCTCCACGATCTCCAGCTGAGAGGAGAAAGTCCCCAGTTAGACGTGTGCAAGAAGCCTCGCTGGCACCAGAATCACACCAGTACTTACCCGGGACGTCCAGTGAGGTCAAAACTATCCGGACACACTGTTTTCGCCTGATGTAATATCTTTTACCCGTTTGCATTCAGATTGAATGTTTGACTGACTCACAAAGAAAGTCATTGCTTCATATTCCCTATTATTTAGCTTTTTCAATGAGATGCTTTTAAAATGTAAAAAATGGACATAATGTTAACAATACCAATATTAATAATAATAATAAAGCTTCTAAAGTTTCTAGTACCTATGTGGAATTGTTTTTTTATTCTCTTTAAATGTAGAACTAAGCCTAGAGACCTCCGTACCTGTCAGACTTAAGTTCATGTCATATTTTAACATTTTTTAATAATTTGTTTTTGATTACGATCAATGCCACTCATGTCTGTTAAATATGAGGCTTCAATGAGGAGACAGGAGATGCTGAAACAGCCTCTGCCCAAAGCTCATTAATTACCAGCTCCGTTAATGAGCACAAAAGCTTAGTTTTACATTATGTCTTGGATTGCTCGGTGGTGTCTTGCTGCAGTAGCACTCAAAGAGAATCCTCTTGACTAGTGTTGTCATCACTCTGGATTGTTTTGGTGTGAGTTGCATAGTTTTGGAGAAATAGGCCGTAGAGATCTGCCTTCCCTCCAATATAATGTTGAATATATGGCTCTCACGAAAAAATGCTCCTAAACTAAACTGTGGATTATCTTGATCATACAGACCTATTTTTAGCCCCTTTTCTATTAATTTGGTTTATTGCTCCGAAGTGAAAGCAGCTTTATTTGCCGGCCCTGTTTGTGCTCCTCTTAAAGTGTTTTTTCTCCTGGTTGCCTTCATGCTGGTGGTTGATCTTCTAGAAGTCTACAGAAGTGGTGCCTGGGCATGAAAATGCAACCAATCACCTAGAAGGTAGAAAGTGAACAGTGGAGGCTTCAAACCCAAGTGAGACGACTCAAAGAGGAGGAGGAAGTGGAAGTGGAGGAAGTGGGGAGGTACATGCTGGTTTTTATTAGTTTCTCTGATGCAATAACAACTGTTAACGTGTAACAGTGATCAAAACGGTCTTCAGTACAGTGGCTTCGTTATCATCAAAATAAAAGCGGTATTATCAGAATTAATGATGCACCGTGAAGGTGATTTCACATCATTGGTGAAACACATTACAACAACAACAACAGTGAAGGTGCATTCGATGATTGTGAATAACAATCAAACAGGACTAAATGACACTGCATGTTTTAGCCCATTTGCAACAAATGCATCAACCTGTACATGCAACAGTGACTTTTGCGTTACATATTTTACTAATACAAACTTAGATAAAAGCATGGCTCAATCTAATGTTAAAGATGTTCTTTTTTGGCAGTAAAGTATGAATAATTTCTAGCAAATGGGGTAAAACGTGTAAAAACGTTTGGTTTGGCTCTTTGATTTAACGATCCATTCGTCCCATCAACACAACACGTCTGAAACTACATCTTTGGCTTTAAAAATGAGTGCAAACGTTCCTCTTCACACGCCGCAGCTTCACTCAAACTACATTGGAAATTAAAACAGTTCGGAGGTGATTTTTTTCTTACTGGGACAAATGCTAATAAAAATAACTCATCACAACACTCATTTTGGAGTCAGCACCTCTAGAGAATAGAACACAAACCCCCTAAAAAAAAAAAAAAACCCTGAAGCCGGTTTTCTTCCCCTCAGCTCTTTCCAGTGTTTTCTTTTTCCCATTTATACATATTTACGACAAGATGCAGAGCGCTTTTACTTCTTCTTGCCGCCCGCCTCTTCGGGCATGAAGACACTTACAGTGAAGTCCCCGCTCTCCGTGCCGTACTTGTTCTTCACCAGGATGCTGTACTTGCCGGAGTCCATCGTGTTCACGGCGGTGATGGTGAAGCTGGCGAACTTGCCCGAGGCGATGCTGAGGATGCAGTGGTCGTCGGAGGTGATCTCCCTGTCGTTCTTCAGCCAGGTGACCTCGGGCAAAGGGTCGCCCGAGATATTGCAGGTGAGATTGAGGGCCTGTGGGAAACATGTCCACGCCACGCGTTTAAGTGAGCGAGCGAGTGAGCGAGACTGTGCGCGCGTGTCTGGTGGGAGAGCTTACCTTGCCCTCCTGGATGGTGACCACGTCGGGAAGGCCTCCTGCTACTCGAGCACGACCTGAAAGGAACAACGTCAGCTCCGAATGACTGCTTTTAGTCTACGGCCATTCAAACAGGGTTCCACATTCAATACTGGATGTGAGAGGTAGAATAAAAACATATTTTACAGGACTTATAGAGTTATGTGATCTGAATTTTAAATAAAATCCAAGTTGCAGCATTTAAAACTCATTATTTATCATTCTAAAGACAATAATGACACGTCTTATGGATGAATCATCACCTACAGACCATAACTGTGACACTTTAAACTAGGTACACTCACTTCTCTCTGCAATGGCAGCAGCTCTGATGAAATGAAGAAAAGAGAGAGTTAGTTTTCTGAATGTTGTTCCTCAAATCATTGAGCATTTAAATTTGATACGGAATAAGTAGCTTACTGGAGTCTCTTGAATTCTGCAAACGCGTCGTCAAATGCTGCAACACAAAAACAAATGAAACAATGATTTGAAATAATGCAAAACAAGTGCAAAAAAATGAATTTGAATGATACAAATAAGTACAAGAAGTCTATTCGAGTCTATAATCAAACGTTTCACCTTGACCGGACAGCTCAACGGTCCTCCGCAGGCCCGCTTTGCCATCGTGGAACTCGATGGCGTATTTGCCCGTGTCTTTCTCCGTGGGCTCCGTGATCTGCAGCCACAGCTGCTCTCCCACCACGCCACTCTTCACCCGGTCAGAAAAGGCGATGGCCGAATCCCTGAAACACAGGAACATGAGCACGACGACGGTGCAGACGGAACCACACGCACTTTACTCTCAGGTGGAGCCATGAATGCGTCAGCTGGAGTGTGTGTAACTGATAGATTTGAACAATGAACACACAGACTGCGATGCAGGCGTAGGACCTACTTGTAGTGCCACGTCACTTGGAGTAAATCGTTGTAGAAGTTGACGAAGGTGTAGAGTCGGACGCCCTCATCAGTGCTCGTGATCTTCAGCGGGGTGGAGGAATTGGCTGGAATTCAAATATCAGTTTTGAAATAAAATGATTCAAATTAAAAACGATTCATGCACCGAAATGTTTATTGCGTGGACTAAACGCTCATCTTCTCACCGATAAAACTGAAAACTTCATTCATCAAGTCTTTGAAACCTGGAAAGGGGGCAGATTTGATCATCAGAGAGAGATAGATTTGCTCCAGTATCGATTCGCTTGTGTCAGTTTGTGACTTCAAGGTTCACCTTGATCCGTCAGATTCAACGTGGACGTGTCTTTCCCTCTGTCGTCCTTCAGAACGACTTCGTACACACCAGAGTCCTTCTTGGAAATCTGACACAGAGCACGAGGTCAAACTCTTTGAGCGAGGATTCCACCATGAACACTCATATGTGGTGTGACATAATTATAACACACATATATATTTAATAACCTCTCCCCTTTCTGATATTCTTACTTGAGCAATTTCCAGCTTGAGGACTCCCTCGGTGAAGCCGAGACTGTCGTCCGCTTTGATCTGGTGGCCGTCTTTGTACCACAGCGCCGACGTCTCCTTCTTCATGTTTCCAACCTGGCGACAGATGGAAGTCGTTGACTGAACCCGCCATTAAAAGAACGCGTGCAGGAGAAAAAGCAGTCACGTTTCTGTCTCACCTTGCACTTGAGGATCACGCAGCACTCTTGTGTCACCTCATAACTCAAATACTCGATGAAGTGAGGACCTGCAACCAACATGGCACTTATTAAAAAGAAAACTCATATCACTTAATGAGAAAAGTATCAACATTTTTGATATACTTGCAGCTCTGAAACATGAATATTAGACATGCAGTCATCGGTACCTTGCTTTCTGACCCATTCTTTCATCTGGAACTCTGATTCCTTCTGCAGCGCCTTGAACACTGCAAGTAAAACAAGTTTACAATGTTAACAAACCGCAGATCTTAACCATGATATTTGTTGCAGCTGGTAAAAGTTGTAACATGAAACAAAGTTGCTCAACTTGAACACCTGAACACTGTCACGTAATAATGATTAGAATCTGGTTTAACTGGCAGCTGTCAGTCTCAAACAGGCTAAACTGCCTGAATCCACCGTAATGGAATAAGTGATTGACTGAGCGTACCGTCGCCTATCAGCACCAAGCTGGACTGGTTGGTCGCTTTGCCATCCTGCAGCTGGAAGGTGAAGGTGCCCTCGTCCGCCGGAGTCAGACAGTCCATGATCATCTCGATCACGCCGGTGTTTTTGTCAAAGTTCATTTTGTATTTCTACAAAACAACAAAAAGCGACGGCTTTAAAACCCTTCTTTTTTTTTTTTTCACGGTATTCCGGCGTATTTTATGGCTTCAAAATTGTTCACTCACGTCCCCCTGAGAGACGGCGTTATCGTTGAAGATGTAGTCCACTTTGCCGTTAGCCGTCATCTTGTCCGCCTGCAGCCAAAAGCGAACCTTTCCCTTCTCCAGCAGCTCCACGGCCAAGTCCGACTTCAGCGGAATAACTGGGGCGAAGGACGAGGGAGAGACAACTTTAACAAACAAAAAACTGTCCGGTCCACGACGTGCTTGTGACATGCTGACGGACTCACCGGGGAACTTGTGGTCATGACTGATCACCAGCAGCCTCTTCAACTCTGTAAAATGCACCAGGAAATCATTCACGAGAAGAAGCACAGTAATTCATTTGATTTCCATATTTAACCGTGTCATTTATTGACCCACCTTCTTCAGAGAGACTGTAGCTGGATGAAGCACCATCAGTGTGGGTGACCAGACATGAGTAGATACCTACGTCCTCCTCCGCAGGGGTGTTGAAAGCGGCTTTGGACCTGAAGAACAGAGGAGAACTACGTCAGATTTCAGGTCGATTTGTGTGTCAGTCAAAGAGTGTCCACCTAAAAAAAAAAAGTCCTCCCACTTGTTTCCCTTGGTCTCCAAAGTCAAGCGGGACGGATCCGTGATCTCCTCGTAATTCTTGGACCACACAAATTTGGAGTCGGCCGTCATGTCGCCGCACTCAAAGTTCAGGGAGACGACGCCGTTGTCATCGACGTCCACCACTATCTCCTTGGTGCCTGGAAACCAAGAGACGATATATTTTATAGCAACGAGCTCCTCGCCGCCACTTGGTCCCAAGCAAAACATCTCTTCCCCCCCCCCACCTGGTTTGGTGAGCGCCACGACCGGCTCCGTCACGGCGGAGACTTGTCCAACGCCGGCGTAGTTCTGGGCGCGCACCCTGAACACATACGACTCTCCTTCCTTCACGTCCGTGATCTGCGAGATGGAAGAAGAAGTTGGGATCAAGCATCACCCGCGGATCACAGGGAGGTGCTCGGGGGGGAGGCGACGGCGACCTTGATGAACGCGCTCTCCGTGGCCTTGGTGTTGACTCCTCTCCAGGCCTCCTGCGGCGCGCCCGCCTCCTTGATGTCGACGTAGAAACCGTTGACCGGGTCGCGGCCCTGGTACACAGGCGGTTTCCATAGCAACACCAGGGAGTCACTCCGGACCTCTCTTACTTGCAGGTCGTGAGGAGGCCCTGTGGTGAAATACAAACTCAGGCTTAATAACTGCAGATCAGTACGTCTGATTAAGTTTTACTAAAAGGATCAGTAAACAATCGTGGACACCGAAAAAGAAAACATGCTGCAACGTTTTACGTCTTTAATAAGCAGTACAAAAAAAAAAAGGATCTTATTACCAAAAAGCAATGCCTTTGTCCCACTTAAATCATCCATTTAACAATAAATACATTAACAACAAAATACAGTAAATTTGAATTTCTCGTAGGAATAAGTTAGTTGATTTGATGACATGTTATAAATGTGAGTTTATGCAAAAGCCCACTTTAAATTTTGTGTTTTCCCAAGATGTGCTTATGGGTTCCTCGGAAATTGTGTAAAAGGCACCAAAAACACAACTCAAACCACGACATCCCACTGGACAGGCTGCCCAAATAGTTTCATGTGGATGGTGGGATCATTTTTTAAGTAGACATAAGAACATTTGTCATTCTGCTGCGTGGGGGGGAACCGACCTGGCACGGCGATGGTCCACTCCTCGCACAGGAACGTGTCACTGGGCTGCGACGGGATGCCGACGCCGGCCATGTTGGCCGCCCGCACCTGGAACTGGTACTTCTTGTTCTCCCTCAGGTCGGACACCTGCAGGGCCAAAAGGGACACGGAGATGAAGCTCGCGTCTGCCCGAAACCCTCCCCCACCACCACCCCCCTCGTCTGGCCTCTTGGCCTCGACCGACCCACCCTGTAGGCCCTCTCGCTGACGGCCCTGGTGTTGGCCTCGTGCCACTTCTCCGGCACGCCGTCGACGACCTCGCGGTAATCCAAGAAGTAGCCGGTGATATCCGCGCCGCCGATGAAGCTCGGCTGCTTCCAGGCCAGCACCATGGAGTCGCGCACACACTCCAGGACGGAGATGCCGAAGGGAGGAGCAGGGGAGGCTGAGACGACAGAACGCGCGCATTAACAGGAGAGACAGCAGGGCGGTGTAGTGGGAAACTGAAGCGCTGCAACGAGGCGATGCTCTGATTCATTTATACTTCTTCATCTTCTAAATCCTTGTAAAAAAATCTATTTAATGAATGCATTGGAGATAAGTCGATGCTGACGAGATTCAGTGTTCCACTACAACCAATGTTTCCAATTCAAGGAGGTAAGGCGCCCTTAGAAATGACTGCCTTCTAAAGCCAAAACATCCCTGAAGTCTCCGCTGTTAAACACCTGCAGTGACAGATGTTGATATCAGGCTTCTGTATTATGATTTGCTCAGAGGAACAGTTTGAGAATTTGGGCCATTCTTTGCTTTCTTAAAATGAGCTGAAAAGGGTCGATACATCTGTCACGTATAAACGCTAAATGAGAAGCAACGGCCAGAAGATGGTTAGCTTAGCATAAGACTGCAAACAGGAATGGAAAATTTAGCCTGATTTTATCCAAATAAAGTGACATACTAAATCACACTAAAAGGCATCTTATTAGTTTTATTATGTACAAAGAGAGCCAGGTTTCTCCCGAGTCTATGCTAAGCTAAACTTGTCTTGTTCTCATCCAACACAAGAAAGCGAAAAGGCAACCAGATTTAGAAAAATGTCCCACTGTTCTTCTGTTCTTAATTAGAAGGTAAGAAGTGACACAACAACAGAAAAAGTGATATCTGGGACTTGGATGAAGAAGCAACAGTGAGAAAAATGTTCCTCCAAAAGCAGGATCGTGTAACATTGTGATAACAAAATGTCCTCTTGTCCATACCCCCCCTTTTTTCAGGGGTGAGAAGTTGGTCAAAGCGTCCCAGAGGAGAATATCTGAGGGGGTACACGGTGCACGACCAAAAGGGTCTCAGGTCAAATGTCTTGTGTTGGCTGGATGTCCCGCTTTTGAAGTACAGGGTGTGATTAGCCGACTCCTCCCATGACGTACTTACGCGTGCGTGCGTGTGCGTGTGTGTGCGTGTGTGTGTGTGTGTGTGTGTGTGTCAAAGGGCTCTGGGTACTGAATGTGACGGTAGGTCCTGAGGTGCATGAGGTGACGTTGAGCCACCCAGCGGGGGGGGGGGGCAGCGGGCGTTTGGGGAAGTGTTGTTCCGGGAAAACTAGTATCAAGCGTGTTGTTAAGGTTTGCTGGTGTTTTACGCACTTACCTCAAGGAGCAGAACACCGGTACTAAACTATCCTTTGCCTGTCTGCCATGTGAACATGAAAGAGTCCGTGACCCGGGGCTCACCTGTCGACCCCCTCCGGGGCCCCGCCGCCTCCCGATCAGCAGAAGCGTCTACAGACAACTTACGTGCGCCGGGCCCACAGCCCGCGGCCGCGGTGACCGGGCCCCCCGCGGTGACCGGGCCCAAGCGCGCGGACGCGGCCGCGTCAGTTAGTGAGTCACAAGCGGAGTCAGACGCAGACTCTGAGACCAGGTCTTTTGCCGGGTCAGGGGCCCAGGACACACTGCCTCTCTTGCCCCCCTCGCGTTTACACTCCCCGGGTCGGGGCGGCGCGAGGGCGGAGCTGGCGGCCGCGGCCCCCTGCCCCCCGGCTTCAGTGTCAGCCTGAGCTTTATTGTGCTTTCGCATAGTGTCGGGGGGGGACTGGACAGTTTCATGCGCGCCCGTCCAGCGTGGCCTGTGCTCGGTTAGTGGGCCCGCGTTACCCCCCGGCCCCATCTCGGGCAACACACCGTGAGGGATGCCGCCCCCTACAGGAGGTTTCAGAGAGAAGCAGAGGAGGCTTTTAAAAAAAAAAAAAAAGCAAAGAAGACGACCAGAGACAGAAATATTATTACATTCACTTATCAAATTGCAATAAGATGTCTTCATCTGACCCGGAGTGAGAAATGAAGACAAGATGATCAACATCCATGTGAGGAGGTGAGTAGACTTCGGGTGATGAGAGCATGCAGACGTGTTGTAGGACACGTCATGACTGTGCAGCACAAATCCGCCATTGAAAAAAAACTGTTCTTTGGTAACAATGCCAAGTATAAACATTTAATAGTTAGTGTGTGTGAATTAGCTAGTTCATGTAAAGTAACTATTTTACTATTTCTCCTCAACAAGAAGAAATTAGAGTTTAACCTTTACTGGATAAGATATAATGTTAATTAAGTTTGTTGGTAATTGCAGCAGAACAGCCAATTACATGTATTGTAATTTAACAAAGTAGAAATAAATGTATATTACGTGACAAATTTAAAATCATTGGCATTTTTTACTAATTGTGTACTAAGTGAGTGTGTTTCATGGGGGAAAACAAAGAGTAGAACAGAGCTGGTGAGTGAGTGAGTGACATTCAAAGGCTGAACGATATGCTGGTTGTGACTTTAGGGAACAAATGCAGAAGAGCAGGATTGGTCTGTTTTTGCACAAGTATGTGCTCCAATTTAATGTTATAATTTACTGGCTTTCACTGGGATTGTATCTCAATGTGGAGGTACTGAGTTTTTCCTTTAGTGAATTGTATTACTCAAACAAACATTTGCCTTATGTTGAGATCTAGAATTATTCTTCATTCGTATTATGATATAATATCATTATTGTAACAATACTGAGGGTTTTCAGCCCTACTATTTGTAAAGTGTTGCTAGTTACAAAGAATGTTTCCAATTTCCTAAACCATTTTTCCGCATACTTAAATTGAACAGAACAATTCCACGGCCGGGTTAGCTGCTGTAGGAGAACTCGGTGCCGTTTGAGGGTACCGGAGGGGAGGGAGAGGTGTGTCTGCCGCTACCTTTGGCACCACGATGTGATGCCGACGCAACTTTTTCTCCAGGAAAGGTGAAATGGGGTGTGGGAGGGTGGTGCTGGTGGTGGTGGTGGTGGTGTGTGACAATGGGCTGGTTTGCAAACAGCCGTTGCATTGTGTCGCACTGACCCACATTAGATGAAGAAGTCTACAAGTCCTGACCCCGCCTCAGGCTGTGCAGGGGGGAGGAGGAGGAGGAGGAGGAGGAGGGAGGGTGGATGTGGCTCGACAAGGTGGTGTTTAGGTGGGGCACATAACAGTGCAGAGTAACGTGGCGGGGGTGACACAGGGTGGAACCATGGTGGAGAAAGTGTGGGGGTGCAGATGACATGTCTCAATAGACGACATCACGTTGGAATGATTTTCCTTCATGTCCTTACATTTTTTTCTGTTTTTCCTCATAAAAAATGTAAACATACATTAAAAGAAGATTCTACCATTTGAGGCAGTATTTAATCCAACGACATGGTTTGGTGTGCAATGCATTTCAAAATTCATCTTGCAGGGAAATTTTCTCTTCTTATTGATCTCACCTGAACCCGCCTCCCGACTACAACTACTTCAGGTTCCTACATTTCCCAGAATGCCTTTTGTGTTTTTACATGTTACAATTAAGAATTCATGCCTTTCATATTTTTCCCTTTTAAATGATTAAATAAATAGATTTTGTTGTGCTGCGTTGCAGCCAGTTGAACCTTGTTTGAATGCAAATCAGCACAAATTAGACCTCTGTTGCATCTCAAATTATGATTTCTCGATTGTTATATAATTAATGCAAAATAATCTGTTTTTTAGTGAAAATTACATTTTCACGGTGAACTAAAATAAAATATGAATTCACTCACATAATTATCTGTGTTGCAATATTTGTACACAGATGTTAAAAAATAATGTCTAACAAGGCTAAATGAATTTAGAAATGCACGATACAGCACCAACAGCACATTTTCAAACATTATTAAAAGCATTTCCTTGGCGGCGGGTTTCTCCTTCCAACCCACTACGCTATACTCTACTTCTCGGTGCCCTCTGACCCCTGAGGCCTCTTGTACCCCGACATGTGAACCCTCGGTTTCGCTCACCGATAGCAGCCTTCACCTCCACCGGCTCAGACTCCGGGGAGAACTGGCTGAGCCCCGCGGCGTTCACCGCCCTCACCCTGAACACGTACTTCTCCCCCGTCGTCAGGCCGTGGCAGATGAACCTGCAAGCGGGATCGGGGGCAACGAGTTCATACGGAGCACATTGGGCCCGCGCGGGGCCTTTCGCGTCAAAGAGGAAGAGGGGGGGGGGGTGGGTCACCTCACCTGGTGGCGTTCACCGGTTTGTTGTTGCACGGCTCCCACGCGCCGCTGCCCACGACGCTCCCCTCGATGTAGTATCCCACCATCTCCTTGGCCTCCCGCGACGCCTCCCACGACACCACGACCGACGTGTCCGTGTTTTGGGTCGGGACGACTTTGCTCGGGGCGGACGGGATGTCTGCGGACCACAACGTTTGCACACGTTTCTTTCTTTCTCGCTTTCGTCAACTCTGAACGTCGCCGTCGCCACCGACCCACTGACCGAGCTTGTCGCCGACGGTGGTGGCCTCCGTGGGGTCGGACGGCTCGCCGACGCCCGCCGAGTTGCAGCAGCGGACGCGGAAGCTGTAGGACTTCCCCTCGGCGAGGTCGAACAGCGCGAAGCGAGGAGACCTGACCGGGATCTCCGTGTTCACCCTCTGCCAGCTGTCGGTGCCCGAGACGCACTGCCGAACGGGGCAAACGAGGCGTTAGGCGCGGCTTCAACGGGACGCACACGTGAGGGAACAGGGTGTAATTTGTTACCTTTTCCACGTAGTACATGACGCCCTCGAGGCCTTTCTCCCCGGGTGGGTTCCAGCTCAGCACCACGTAGTTCTTGGTCGCTTCGGTCACCTGCAGCTCAAGAGGTCGGCCGGGGACGATGCCCTCTGGCGGCCCAACGGCAATGAATTAGGTCCCTGAACGCACCTGGTTCGGAGGCGTAACTCGTATAGATGATGTGATTCCCTACCTGCAGGTTCCTCCTCTGTGACAATGATTTGGCCGGTCCACGGAGCAGAGGTACCTGACAGAGGAACATGATGAGAATTCAGTATTTTTATAGTTCACTAGTTCTTATTTGGTCTGTTTTCAAATAGATGGGGAAACATTATTTAACATGTTTTCTTTTTATTAATCTCTGTAGCTTCTAAGTGAGAGGAAAACATCCCTAAAAACCCATTTCTGACCAAAAGCATCATTGTCTGCAGACAACAATGTGCAAACTCATTGCCCCAGACTCTCTTTTCACTTTTTATGAGTAATTAAAGCATTTGAAAATACGCCGGCCTCTGTCCGTCCCCTCACCTCTCTTGCGGGCGCGGTCAGCCGGGTCCATGGCCGCCACCGGCTCAGAGGCTCGTGACGCGCGGCTCATGCCGTTGGCGTTGACGGCGCGCACGCGGAACATGTAGGAGCGGCCCTCCACCAGGCCGGTGACGGGGAAACGGGCAAATTTAACAGGAGTCTCGTTGCACTGGATCCAGTGGGTGGTTCCAACCTCACATCTGTGCGGATAGAACCATTTATGTCGTTATACTTTGTTTTTTAAGGGAGAATATGTGCAGAAGATTTAAAGTGGATTTTAAAATATCAGTCGGTGACATCTTGCTTTAGTTTTTTCCCTTTAGCATTATATCAGTTCTGTAATGTCTTTTTATTCTGTGCATTTGGTACCTTTTCCTGTTTAGTCCATCCAATTTATTTTATATTTTTTAAAGGAAACCATATAGTTGCCAACAACGTAAAGCAAAATGTCCCAGACCACTGCAATTAGACCTTCGGCCCTTAACTCTTCCTCCACTGACCCCTGCCGTGTATCCACTGACCTGTCCACAAAGTAGCCCGAGATGGAGTCACCGCCATCGACAGCCGGCTGCTTCCAGGACACAATGATGTAATCCTTGTTGGCGTCCAGGCAGCGCACATCCAGAGGGGCACCCGGAGCTCTCTCCACCTCGGCTTCAGCGTCTAACAGCAGCAGCATCGACATGGTCAGGATCAGCATGACTGGAGGCACTTGAAGCGTCTAAGAGTCAACATGAGGCGCTGGTACACCTGTGTACCTTTGAGCCAAGGATTTGTCTATAGTGAACGGACTCCACCGTATAGCTGGTGGAGTTTGAAGGTGAGGTTTCGTGTCGGGGATGTTTCTGGTCCTCGAGTCAAACACAAGGCGAGAGCAATACAATGGGCAGAAGGACCGAATTAGCTGGAGCGAAAGGGGATAAGAGAGGCGACTCTTGAAGAAGCACAAGCGGTAAAGCCAGGCCACCTAAGAGTTGCATCATTAACTAGAAGGTAAACGATAATCATAACCAGAGAGCACCACAGAGAGCTGGAACGACAGTGGGCAGCGTTGTTTTTCCTAGAAGCAGATGTTTGCAGTATCTATCGATGGCTGAGCTCTCTGAGAATAGACCGGTGCAGCCAGACTCCTATAGTGTCTGGTTTTTGGCACCGGCCTCTTCTTAAGTGCAGAGACTGTTAAGACGGCACCTTAACCCATGAATAAAAAAACCGAAATATAACGTAATGTGATGTGCTGGGCAATCCTGAGCTGCGACCAAAGCCAACAACATGGTCTATTTTCTAGGAACTTTTAAAGGTCCGTCTCTGAAGTCTGCAAAGATAAGCTTCCATGTTTACTTTTCCCACTGTATTCAAACAGATGCCAGGCGGTTTATTTTAAAACCAGTCACTGGTGTCACTGGTGCGTCAAAAGGTGCCAGCGGACGTGCTGTTGTGACTTTGACCTTGATGACAAAACACCAAAACACGGTAAAACACTAACATTCCCACCTCTGACAAAGACGTAGGCTGAGTAGGTTTCATATCCGGACTTGGTGGTGACGCGCAGGGTGTAAAGGCCCTCGTCCTCTTTGTTGAGGTGTGTGAAAGTCAGCGTGGCTCGGTCTCCACTCCAGCACATGTGGTTCCACTTAGAGGGACACAGCAGAACATCTGGCAGGAAAAAGGTGGATGCCACAGAAAATAAATCACAAATAATGTTTTGATCTAATATTTTTTTTCCAATCACGTTTTTCCATTTCAGATATTTTCAATTTTTTTAAACAACATTTTTTTACTTAACATATTTTTATGTTTTTCCATAACATTGTTTGAACCAGATATTTAGACTTATTATTCAGTGACATTTGTCAACATGTATTATAAAAAACAATTTTAACCTTTTTTTTCCATGACAATTTTTTACTAAATAAATATTATCACATTTTTCCCCCAAAAAAATTTGGATTACTATTTAGATTTGGGGGGTCGCCATCCATATCACAACCCTACTTGAAGTTTATTTTGTTGTTCCTGAATGCAGGACTTTTACCTGTAATTTGTAACAGACTGTTTCCTATTGCTACTTTAAGAAAGCATTTCTTCCCCTGTTGAAACCTCATCCCAGGGACATTTATGCAGGCATCAAGTTGGGAGTAGCTGAACCAGTGATGCGCGTCTTCTCACCGTCTCTGTACCACTGGACCTCTGGCTGGTAGCGGTGCAGAGCCGGGTAGATGATGACCGTACATCCCAGACTCATGGTCTCGCCCTCTCTTCCAAACGACACGCCAAACGTATCAACAATGTGAGTCTGGAAGTTGATGCCGTACTCCGACACTGGGCCATCTGCAAAAGAGGCGGGACATCAGAGACGGATCCGATCGATAATCATATCCACAGGAATACTGATCGCTTCGATCCAGAAACGCTAGATCAAAATTGTATTTATCGAATGTGTAACAATAAATGACAGCAACAAATACAGATCAAAAGAGTGACTCAGAGTTAAGTGCTCAGAATGCTTCATCATGCACAAAAGACACGTGAAAATCCTATTTGCAATTTCAAAAAATGTATTTATATATTCAGTCGTGAACTGAACTTTTTGAAAATACAATCAGGATCTTTATAGTAAATATGTACGGTTAAAGTAAGAAATTCTTCATAACACTTACTAATGCATTCTTCTAATGCTCTTCTGGTTAACAAAATATAATGTCAAAATGTGCAGCACATTCCTGAGACATACTTTACAGACATTAACCTCTTTATACCGCTTTAAAATACCGTGAACTCTAGACATCAACACAGCGTGATCATGCACGGACCGGCAGTGGAAACAACAAGTTCACCAAAACGTGTTCAAACCACAATCCAGAGACCCCCGTTACCTTCAGTACCGGCACCTGCATCGTCAATGCCAAAGCATCAAGGAAACAGAAGAGCTGTTAGTGCTTTAGCAGCAGCAGCACCACCACCCCCCTCCCCCCCCCCTGCAGCTGTACGGTACATGCACGGCACCAAAAATCAGACACACAAAAACAACTGCTGACGAGAATCAAAAATATTGCAGCTGAAGAGGGAGTTTTTTCCCAGTTGTTGGCAAAGACCAGAACAATTAACTGCTTGCTAAAACAGGTGAGCCGCAAAAAGACCTATTTGTGTATCAAGCCAGTGTTTTTCACCCTTGTGATCATAAATGAATAAATTCTGCCATACAGCACACAATAAACAATAAAGACAAACACAAATCCGAGGTAAATTTCACACTTACGTCTGGGTGATGGCAAGGACTCATCGACTTCTCCCTTGAACCCTACGAAGAAAAGCAGCGGCTACTATTAATACATGCGACGCACACAGTGTGTGTACTTTTATACTGACACGGTGTTGAATTCATTTGAGAATGTGCACACAGATTAAATCGCAGGTGCGACGTTACACATAGCGGGTGTCTAATTATTGACACTTGTAACCAACAGTACACTTGGTTCTTACAGTTAATGAAAAGGTATTGGGCAAATATAACCACTGTTTTTTGTGATTACAATTATTTTAAGGCCCAAATTTAATTTTTGGCAGCATTTGGAATGTGATGGTTTGGTGGAAGACTGAAACGTACTCTTGACCACGACGGAGGCAAATACAGACTGCTCCCCCTTGGAGTTCATGGCAGAGACGCGATACTGCGCCGTGTCATCAAAATCACACCTGAAAGAGGAGAGCATCAGGTGATCCATGTCCATGATACGCACATTCTCCCCCTTGAGGACTCATGCGTACGGTGCCCTTTCCCCGCCCCAACCCGTGTAAATAACACCCAGTATGCGGGCGCCCGACTGTAAAGCGTTCCATTACTCCTGGCCAGGAATACTGCTGTAAAAAATAGACTCCACTGGTGATGTCATGGGCACCAGGTGGTGTGGCTCTCTGTACATATCTACAGCCGACCTATTCCATTGAAATGCGATAAAGATAGTCCCATATGTTCCCCCGGGTGAGTTCTGCCGGCTTGTGGGACTCAGACGGCCTTCGCTTCACGGTGACCCGCTCAGTACTGTATGTACTGTAGATTTAAATGGTTTATTCTAAGGTAACGAAAACACTTTACCACAACAACAACAACAAAAAAACACTATTTCCATCCCATGCTTTTCTACAATCTACATGGTTAGTATAAAAATCTCACTGGCTGGAACAGAGAAATGGAAGTTTTCTGCCTTAAGCGTGTTTAAAGAAGACAGCTAAGAGCTAACGTGAGAAAATCAAAGTTACATTACAGTTCTAACACATCCATTACGGCGAAGGACATGTTATGGATATCAAACTATGCCATAAGACGCCCCAGTGACACTCTGTTATGTTAAGATCTGTGGAAAGGAGGCGCTTCACCTACTTGTTAATCTCCAGGGAGTGCACGCTGTATCTGCTCTCGATCTTATACTTGCCAGCATTGGAAAGAGGGTCAATGGCCACATTGTTCTTGTACCTTTTAGGTGCAGCACAGAAAACACAACAGACAAACGACATAACTGAATCAAGAGGACGAACAGAGCCGGGGAAAGTAGATGGAACTCAAGTGAACAAGCCGGATCTTGAGGGGACAGAAAGGACGGATCTGAGGTGATGTCACAGGTGATGTCACATGTGATGTCACAGGTGATCCGTGACCTACCAGACGACCCGCGGGTCCGGCCAGCCGCTGACGGTGCAATGCAGCCGCACACTCTGCTTCTCCCACACGGTGTGGGAGCGAGGTTTGATCACAAAGTCCGGGGCGTGCATCAGGCTGTCTTCGTTCATGCGCTTGAAATGTTCCCCGTGTTCATGGATCTAGAAAACAAACAGTTCTTCAGCCTTAAAAAACGCTCAGGGCCATTGTACTGTCACCAACCAGGCAGAAAATACTGGATATAAATATACGCTCAAAGATCCTCATCATTCAAAATGCGTGGTTGATGCAAAAAACAAAGCAACAAAACTGAGCAACAATCAACCGTCTCTTTATTTCTCTCAAACATGCGGCGTGTCCATTATGTCCAATAAATTGTTGGGGGTGTTGAGGCCCCGTCTCGTTCCAGTGTGCATCCAGTGACTCGATGGATAACATGACAGCACTTCTCTGTGCTCACACTGTGTCTCAAGAAACAGGATCTCCTGAGGAATTTGTCGCTATCTTGCGCTGTGGAGGCAGATAAGCACAGTGAGGGGGCGACGGGGGGCTTTTATGCAGCTCAACTACTCTACTACTTCACATAATCACCCCGCGATATTAATAACTTCCTTGTGTAAAGAGTAAACCACAAACTACTGCAACTGACTGTTTTCAGTAGCGTGACTGTGCAGATTAAATGTTACGTTTAGATCTTTTTCTCCTATAAAAAGGCACATTTTTTGATGAGTTTGGTCTACTGGGACGATTTCAGCAATTAGACCTTCTGATGGCATTGAGCAGAATAGGCCACTGTGATGCCACACATAACAGTCATCCCCTGATGAATCTTGCAACACGGGGGTAGGCTGTCACGTGTAGCAAAAACGCCGCATGATATGAAGCAGAATGGTCCACAACGGCAAACGCTCAGGTCCAATGACACGGGAACACAATGATCTATAACGACGGCGTCACAGTCACAGTGGTGTCCCTGATGTTTCTGTGAGGTGGAGGTAATAGTCGGTTAGTAATCCGTGTTATCGCAGGTCAACGGCTTTCTTTATGGGTGGAAATCCCCCCCACTGACCCTTTTTTTCAGAGAGATGCGCTCGGCCGACCCGCGCATGGCCTCCCTCCTGGAGATCTGCTCTGACCTCTCCATCTCCAGGCCGCTGGTGAACAAATCCCTGCGGGCCATGTATCCAGCCGTGTCTCTCACCCTTCTCTCCTCGGTGTCCGAAAATCCTGCAGCGAACTCTTGACTATGGGTTTGTGGAGCAGAGCCAGAGATAAGATACATGGGTAGTGAGGCACACCGTTAAAAGCTGAAATAACTGTAAGATGTAGCACAACATTTTTTTTTTTCGGATTTCAGTTTGACGTGGGCGGGAAGTTCATTACCTGCCCCTGAAGATAGGCACTACGTAGCCGATGATTTGGTTCTCTTTATCCACAGCCAAGTACGTTGGCTTGACTCTCGTGGGCACGGGGCTCAGTCTGCTCGCCTCCAGCCCAGAATACGAAGTCACTTTAAGGCTGAGAGATGTAGAACAGCATCAGCCCGGCGCCCAACCAGGCAGAGCAGCTAAAAGCATCACACCAGCATGTGGGGGGGGGGAAAGCCAGGAAGAGGGTGGATGCGTTGCAGATGGAGATTCGGTGGATGGTGTAGATGGTTTAGTTTGGATTATTTTCACTGTTATTTTTGTAATTTAACAATCAATCATCTGACTGTTTGGGCTTTCTTGAGACTGACTGAGGTAAGCGATGCCATTTGAAGGAGTAAGAGACATATTTGAGATGTCAGGTCAGATGCCACCAGTTTGTCCCTGACAGCCCTATCTGCCGCACAGAGTGTTGGAGGCTCAGGGTATGCAATCACAAGGACCTGATAAGCTGGTGGGGGCAAGAGAGGTATTTCCTGTATCTATCTGGCTCACTGTCGTCTCAGCTGACCACGTAGGCTCTGTGGACCCTCCAGGATCAGAGCTGCTTCCATTAAAATGCATTCAATCAACACTGAGATCCAGTACCAGTTACTTCACACACCAAGTCCAAGGTCCATGTACATATACACGTAGTATCTAGGCCAAAACTGCATCAACGCAGCCACACTGACTGTAAAATCTTCATCACCTCATAATCCTCCTCTCCTCATCACAGATGTGCTCATTGTTGGGCTTTGGCCCAGCCAAAGGAGTGTAAAGGCAGAGATCAAGTGATGATGGTCAAACCTCCGACCTGTTTACACTCTGCAGGCCAATGGATTCAAAGACCCGCCAGGTACCTCATTGAGTAAGTTCTCTAACATAAAAAAGAAAAGCAGCGACAGAGAATCCCCTTCATTACAGTTTAAAAAAAAAACTTCCTGACACTGCTATCACTTTTATTTCTTTAATATTTGTCTGACCTCTGACAAGAAACTAATTGGCCCCATGTATATTCTCTTTTACAAACACTGGACAGCTGATCAATGCATTCAACAAGGGACACACAAATCTTGGCAAAAGAGATGACCGCTAACAATCAACGTCCCTCTTTCCCCTTTTGGAAATGACAATAAGCCAATGATTTTCCAAAACGCGATAACGCGTGTGAATGCTACCAGGTTTTAAAGGTTGACAAGCTGTCACTTGTTACTTTCCCTTCAACGTGGAACGCAACGGCCAAGATTCTATTTCAGTCAACGCCATATACCATAACTCAGCCATTACATAACAGTGCTTCCCCTGACAGCTGATGTAACAAAGGGTTTAAAAACTAGACAGAAATAGCATATTTCCAACAACAGTTGTTGTCTATCTATGCGAAGGTGTTAAAGGAATTAGTATGTCGGCATGCAGGGAAGCAAACAAGAGATTCATGCAGGAATCAGAGCGTTTTTAAGGAGGGTAGAGGTCAAAGATCCTTTTGGTGTGCGTGAGGGTCGCTCAAAGAGAAGGAGAGGAACAAAGGATGGCGAAACCCTAACATTCCGTGTCATTATGGCAAGAAAGATGATCCCAAAACTGTGATGGGGAGGGGGGGGGGGGGGGGGGTGAAGTGACACACCGAGGTTGTTGGAGGGGGGCACTTGATCAGTTGGGGTTGGGTGATTGGGAGTTATGGGGGAGCTTCCCAGAGAAGTGGATCGATGAAGGCATGATGCTCTTCCTCCCTCCTTACCCCCCGCTCCTGCTGGTGCTGGCGGAGGTGCTGGCGGAGGTGGTGCCGGCCGCGGTGTACCTGCTGCCGGTCTGGTACTGGCTGAGCCTGGACTCCGTCTCCTTGCTGCGGTAGCTTCTGTCATAGTGGCGATGGTGCTTCTGGTAGAACGGAACCGATCCGGACATGCTGCAGGCCCCTCGCGGTACCAACCCCGAGTTTCTGAGACTCTTTTTTTCCCCTGTGTGACTAGTTAGTGTTCAAGAGCAGGTGGGTCGGCTGTTACATACGACATGTTGAAAACTTTTGCTGCATTTTAATGTCAACGGGTTTAATGGAGAAGATGTACGATCCGCATGATGCCAACGTGAGTATATGTAAACATTTCAGCCAATGTCTGCAAGGTATTTTCTTGATCAAAAAAGACTTTTAAACGTCATTAAGTTACAAATTAAAACTTGCAGAATCAGCTGGCGACACATAGAAGATTCAGGCGCTCGGGCACTTTCCCATCATGCTTAGGCAGACACAGTGCAACAAGTACAACCTCATCACACATTATCACTGCACAACTTTTGCCACTCACCCTGGACAAAAAGCCTCAAACTCCAAGCTTTGAAGGGAAAAAGAAAAGCTCAATATCCCAGCAGGTAGGTGCGTACAGGGCTGCAGTTCCTACACAACCAAAATAATGTCGGCCCTTGCCAGAGTGTGCAAGCAGTCGCAGCCTTTTATGGTGACGTTGGAGTTAAATATAGCAAAGAGCAGAGTGTGGGGGGCCAAGTCGACTCCCGTGGGGCGACACATTAATGGGGGAAGGTTTCCGCCATCGGAGCCTAATAAACACATGCTTACTTTTGTATTTTTTGTCCATATTTTTTAGATGAATTCTTTATCCAACGTACACACGATCATCATCAATCATATATATGAACCTGCACTGTATGAACTGTACTAATTTGTAAATGTAAACATATTTAAAACTTTAATTAAGGGATTATGTCGAAGAAATTACCAGTTATTGATTATTACTATAATAATTAATAAACAAATGTTGATGCGGCTCAGAAGTCAGCTTTTCATTGAAGCTCAATGATCCTGGATTTAGGCCACAGTACATCATCGTTTGTTAATCTCTCCAGCAGCTTTTGTCTTTCATTTTTTTTCCCAGCTTTGAGTGTTGCTAACTTTAGCTTTGTTATTGTCTCACATGCAACAAATGCCAATCACTTTATCTTTGTCGCTCTCGCTCCAAGTCCCACCATTATTTGTGGAAGTACTCAAATGTCCCCTCTTGTCCCCTCAGCTCACAAACAGCTTTTAAATGAAAAAGGGAAGTAAATCAATGCTGTTTATAAAACACACTCCGGGTGGCAGAGTGATACGTGAACATGAATTTATGAATGTTATCATGTAAATTAAGGTCTGCCTGTCAAAAAAAGATGGTCATTGGGCCATTTGGCACACAGATTTTATTTGGCTGCCCAAAAATGTTTGGCCAACTCGACTGCTCGTAACCACTATGATTGACAAGTAGAAAATACAGTTGGTCCTGAGAAAAGCAGAAGTGACACGAACGACTTGTTGTAATCTGATGCTACAATGCTACGGCGTTACTAGCGTCAATGATGATTAGCAATAGATTGATTTAGCATCAAAATGCTTACTGTAATAAATGTTTTCTGGATGAATTGTTCCTTAGAAGTTAGCCTGCGTAAATATAACCTAAAACAAGTGAAGGCGTATTACTGGAACAACAATGTCCCCATGAAAGTTAATCAAATATATTTATATCAGAGTCGCCAGACACTGAAATGTACAGTAACCTCCGAGATTAGTGAACGTGACTAAATGTCAGAGAATAGCATCCCTCTGGATATTTCATCACAGATTTCCAGGCTTCACTCTAATCTGAGTATGATCCTCAAACACTAAACGACTGCCCGTCTCAGCTAACGTAGAAATGTCCTTTCCTTTAAATAGAAAGACTCAAGGGGATATCTGCAGGAGCATGATGATGACGTCATCCTACGGCACTCTGTTACAACACAATGTATAATGTGGTCATTCTGAGGCCAGCAGATAGTGTTGATTTGTGTTATCATATCATCGTACGGTTGTATTGAATCGTGTCATTGGCTTCAGCTGTCCAGCAATTTCCAACTCAACGGACGTCTCATGGGATCCGTTGGTGGTATTTTTATGCTCTGCTTGGTACTCCCACTCCTCAAAGCCACTCGAAAGTTGAATGATAACGCTTCCAGACACGAACAAATTAAATGAGCTCTCACACAGGATTGGATAACATGCTGAGACAAACTATTAATGGCCTCAAGAAACTGTCTACGATATCACAGAGAAAAGGAAAGCTTTTATTTGAAGCCAGCACACTCCAGTGGATTAAGGGGGACACTACAGTTTACTTAATAAAACATACTCATTTGAATAAAATGTTACTCTGCAGGGCACAGCATGAACAAGTACAAAGAGATCACTTGGTTTCATCCTCTCCTCCCCAAAGGTGTGACCTTGTGTGTGACATCTAATTGGTTAGATGCAGTTGTTGAATGTTTAATTTCTAGATGAACGCAGGCTGTATATTCATGGTACCAATAACTATTATCGACACTAGTTGTGTATGACTACTGGCACATACTGTGGACTGGTTACCCTTTGATTACAACATATAGGATCACTATGGGTGACTGGTGGCACACGTTCAGCCATTTTGTTATCATCTTTGAAACTGATCTGACAGCTGCACAAAAAAAGACAACAGCTTGTTTTAACCTCTGACTCAACAGTTTGACATCTTGCTTTTTAAGCTCTGCAGCACATTCAGGCCCTTTAAAGCAATGAGCAACTGTTGTTCGCCCATGGAGGACAGTCAGTATCTATTATTATCCGTCTTATTGTTCTGGTTAAAGTATGTGAAATTTCTTTTGAATTCATTGAGTCCTGGTTAGAAAGCAGTATAAATTTAATACCAACAACATAAGCAAGCTGACACAACAGAACTTACATTAATAGCACCCAGTCGAGTTTAATATCATTATTTTTATATTTCACTTTACAGCATCAACTCAGTGGGTAATATGAACTTATTCTTGTATTTGACTGGCATTCATGATCAAATAGCAACATCATCAACAAGAAAAATAAAAAGAATACATTTTCCTAATTGAACATTCTTCCCAGGGGTGTCGTTTAGTTTTCCCTAATTCCTCACAGAGCGATGCGCCTTTCTTCCCTTAAAAGGGCATATCCAGGAATGTCAACGCAGGCCGACCACTGTTTTTGGAAGTTACATTTTCGCCATCGGGGGTGTGAACTACCATTATGTATTTTAACACCCTCAATAATCCAACATTAGTATTTTTTCGGAATTGTATTGTGTAATATTTTAATTAAACGTAGAATGAAAAACAAAACTCGTACATATTATTTATTAAGAGAGAAATAACAGCTTCGCGCTTTCTGGTCTCCCCCATTCTCCTCACTTGGTTTGATCTGGATGTTCTGAACGCGACGTGATTATCAGGAAGTGAAGGGCGGTGGTTGAGAAAAGCGCAGCGTCCAGCCAGCCGAGTCGTGTAGTTGTCAGGTAAGACGAGCTGTTTTTTGTCTTTATTCCTTCACTTAGCTGCAGTAAAAACCCTTTGCTACCAGTTAGTCAAACAACTGGGGGTAATTTTAAGGGAATACCGTATGTCTGAACGTGGTATTCTTCGGTTGATTGCACTGAAAACACGGCTAGCTGTTAGCTGCGCGGCTGATCGCTCAATACCGAAAACCGACATCGTTTCGTGGTTATTCTGGACTTGCAACGTGAATTAATGTCTCGTTAAATGTAATTTTCCTCGTCAACCTGCGTTAACGTGGTTCAATGGCTGCCTGGTGTTCGTAGTGGACAAACGTCAACGTGCGTCACTGCTTGATAGTCATTAACGTCTCAAGCTAGGCCGCTAACTGTTTAATAGTTAACGTTACTTACCCGCTAATTGAGGTTTAAAGATATCAGTTTGTCCATTAATTACCACGAGGAAAAGCTGTGGATTAGGAGGATTTATTGGCTTTGCTCAATACGAGCATGAAATCCATCGTCAGTGTGTCGTCAGTAACCGTAAAACCGACCACAAAGTAAGCTAACGTTACTTTTATTTGGGCTAATTTCTGTAAATGTTAGATTTTAAACTACCCAACGTTGATCATTGCTTTGTGTTTGTGAAGAAACTAACTGTAAAAGAGAACCACGGTATAGCAGGAAGTACAATTATTTGCTGTATGCTTCTCAAATTTGACAATTACTGCTTTTCCTTGAATGCATTTTAAACAAATGTCATGCTATTGGGCAAAAGAAGGAATTCCAGCATGTGATTCCCAGTTTCTACTGGAAACGATTGAGTGCAGCTGCTGCTGCTGAGGACAATAAAACTTGCATCACTGGAAGTTCATCTCAGATAATATCACCATATTGATGGCGTCTTTCAATAAAGTCAAAGCTCCACGGTGGCTGGGATCGTTTTCCATCGACGTCCAGTGGCAAAAAAACCTAATTTGCATCTGTAAACATGGAGCTGTGAATGAAGGGCAGAGTCTTCATTCAGGACATTGCCTGATAAGGGCATCTGTCCTCGCATCACAAACTCTCTCCTGCCTTCAGTGAAGCCAGTGAGCTGATCAACCTAGAAAGCTGGCTAACATTTCCATTTATAGCTCAGTAGAGGACGCCCCACCTGGGAATGACTGCCAGAGAATTAGAATACCCTTCCGCACAGTTGTGGGCATGGATCACAATCTAATTTCAATGAACTTTATGGTCCCCGTAACCTTTGATCAGATAGTCTTCCTGGTGTTCATCCTTTTGCTCTTATCATTCGGTATTTTCTTCTCCCTATTGTATTTATATTTGATAATGGTCACCTACGTTTAAGGAGAAAGCTCTTTGCTGTCTATAAAACAAAAATATGTATACATTTTTTCTTTCTGCAGGTAAAACAAAAAGGGGTCACCATGTCTAGCAAAAGAGCAAAGGGAAAGACCACGAAGAAGCGCCCTCAGCGCGCGACTTCCAATGTCTTCGCCATGTTTGACCAGTCTCAGATTCAGGAGTTCAAGGAGGCCTTCAACATGATTGACCAGAACCGGGATGGGTTCGTGGACAAAGAGGACCTTCACGACATGCTGGCCTCACTCGGTGAGTAGGCGAGTCAGCTTTTACTTTAGGTTCAACCAACGTGTCTGCAAGAAGCTGTAGGCAGCTCTGCATTTTCTTCACATGGGTGTTCACTGTACTACTAGTAAGCAAATATTCGAATCATCCGTAGTTTATGTGACTTTTATTTAAACCACTTATGAGGTTGAAACCCTTCAGACTAAATGCACTGTAACCTGCTCTATTTATAGGGAAAAATCCAACCGATGAGTACCTGGAAGCTATGATGATGGAAGCTCCTGGACCCATTAACTTCACCATGTTCCTCACCATGTTTGGAGAGAAGCTCAACGGCACCGACCCCGAGGATGTGATCAGAAATGCCTTTGCTTGCTTTGACGAAGAGGGAACAGGTACATTTTGACAATTTTTAAAATGATTTCCTGTCATCTTTACTTCACTTCAGCTGGGTTTGAAAAGTATCCTCTAAAATCATTTTGCTTTGCCTCAAACGATCTGTATTAAGCCACTTTGTCTGAAGTGTGGTAAAATAATTGCATGCCAATACAAATTCTTTCAGAGATGATTGTGATGTTGATTTATTAAGTCTTGTCTGATTTGAACTGTTTTCCCTTTCAGGTTCTATCCAGGACGAGTATCTCCGAGAGCTGCTCACAACAATGGGTGACCGGTTTACAGACGAGGAGGTGGACGAGCTCTTCAGAGAGGCCCCCATCGACAAGAAAAGCAACTTCAACTACGTGGAGTTTACACGCATCCTTAAGCACGGTGCCAAGGATAAGGACGATTAAAGAGCCCTACCAGCCTCACCCTTTCCAACCTTTTCACTTCTTCTGTCAGCTAGATCACAGTGCTGCCTGTCTCGACTCTCCAGTACCAGCCCCATTTTAAACTAAACCAAAGCAATAACTATCCACTCAAGTTTGTTGTGAACTTCCAGTATTGCCAAATGTACACCTAATGAGGAGAAAACAAATTCAAAAAGGTTGTAATGTTTTTCCTGTCGCGTACAGATGTGAAGTGGCAGCACCTTGGAAGCTCTAAGGATAAGTCTTTGCTATTCATGTGATCAGGTTTAGCTGAATTTTTACATTTTATAATATAAACTTTTTAAATAAAGCCATCTATCAAGTTGTATATTGCTGACTTTCTCCCTTCCATAAATGACAACTGAAATAAGTGGTGCCTTATTCTGTCTTTATTTTTCCTTCTAACAAAGGTGCTTAAGCACATTCTTCCTTTCATGAGTGCTTGTCAAGACTTGATCAGTTGACCGTCCCCCCTCAGCACCCCCTCCCTCAATAAATTCAATCAACGTGTGCTGACTAGCGCTAACAACTCTTTCTGAGAGGGTGAACGAGCACCAACGTTACCACACTTAAAGGTTAATTTAATGTATTCCGCTGCAGTATTGCAGAGCAATGTATTCAGCTGCACAATTGCAAAATATACACTTCTAAAGCAAAACATTTTAGCATTTTTGTGGGGGGGTGAAGATGCATCCTGGCTCAGAGTAAATCAGGCTATCGATTAAAAAAACGTTCTGATATCGTTCATCACAAAATAGGTCATGAGATATTGGGGTCAATACACATAAACAAAGTCTTTTTTTTTTTTTTTTTTTTTTTTTAAATCAAAAGTAATGTGTGAAGGTATGGTATACCAGCAAAGATGTTAAGTATAGTATCCCATAAAAGTAATTAAAAAAAACATTCAACATTCGGTATAGTTATATTATATAAATATATATTTTATATGTTTAAATTATATTTGCGCTGGCAGGTGTCTGAGCGCAGTTATGTCGCCCTCTACTGGGGGATAAAGATACGAATCACCATATAGTCTTTAAAGGGGACCTCAAAGTCAATTCAGAAGTAAAAGCGGTGGATTAATGGGAATGTCTTCGATATCCTAGTTCATCGGGATGTAACGTTTGAGGTTCCATTCAGATGGAACGTCGGCTGAACTACCATGTGTAGCTTTACGTAAATTACAATCCGACGCCCTACTTCCGAAACTACCGCATTACGAGGTTCCCTGAATGCCTCAACATGCTTACGGAACCTCCACGTTAGGGCAACATCTTCGCCCTCACCGGTTCCGCGTCCCCATGCTGACGTCGGAATGTCGAGGTACGCGTTGTTTCTTGTTTCGTCTATTCACTCGTGGTTTGTTTATTCCCCGGGGACAGAAATACAGCTTTTAAACGAGTTCATCAGATCAGTGCGAGTCTTCTGGGCTAGCCAGGAGGCTAGCAGCTAAGTGGCTAACGTTCGCTAACGGCACCCTGAAGGTGGGTTAGATAAGGACAGTAACTTTTTACGTTACGTTTTACGTAGCAACAAGTGGCATTTAGTTAACAATACTTTATATGCATTGTACCCTCTTTTCAGTTTGTGTTTTTCCTCGTTTCAGGCGTCAGGTCATGGCTTTGAGGCTGATCCAGAGGTTTCCGCTGCAGAGGCATTATGGGATTCAACGCTTCCTTCCGGTGGGACCAGTCTGCACCGCCGGGCTCCCAGGGGCCACCGGCGAAGGTCAGCCCTCCTGTGTGGCCTGCCTGTACACCTCGGCCGGCAGCTGCATCCGCACACGGGGCTGCGGGACGAGGACCCTGACCACCATGGCGAGGGAGCCGTCCTTTGTGGCCAGCAGCAGCAGCTCCGTGGGACTCCACAAAGACTCGGCCCCTCGGTTCCGCCTGACCCAGCTGCACCGGCCCACGGCTGAAGAGGAGCAGGCTTTCCGGCGGCGTCTCGTGGCCTGCTCCTCGTCCCGGCAGGTCCTCGCGCTGCTGCCCGCCGCGGGCGTCGTGTCTGACACCATGGCGGCCGCCGCGCTTCACCGGGTGGCCGACCTGGAGCAGGAGGGCCGCTCCCTGAAGGACCCCGCGGTGCTGGAGAAGGACACCATCAAGGCGCTGTGCTTCCAGCTGGAGCAGGACTCCGCGCGGCTGACAGACGCCGGGCTCGTATCCGCTCTCCTGGCGTGCACCCGCCTCTTCTTGGATCCGCGCAGCGCGCTGATGGTGCGGCTGGCGTCCGAGAGCCGGGAGCGGTTGGGCAGAGGGCAGATGGGCGTGGGGCAGCTGTGCACCTTGGGCCGGGCCATGATGGCAGCGGAGGGTCCCGGCTGCGCCATGCTGGAGCAGGTGATGGAGCAAATCCAGAAGCAGAAGCCGGCCCAGTGGAGCCTCGCAGATCTCACCGCTGCTTATAGATTCGTGCAAGGTTACGTGGGTCAACACGGAAAACACCGCGACCTGCTGAACGCCATGCACTCGCACGCCGTGACCATCGCCTCCAGCATGGATCCTCCCGCCGTCAGCGGGCTGCTCGGCGCGCTCGTGACCCTGAACCAGACGCAGGCCATGCCTCTCGTGATCAAGCTGTGCAAGCAGGCCGTACGGCACGTGCCTCACTTCACCGACGAGGAGCTCGCCGTCGTGCTCGGGGCCTTGATGCACTTTGGTCACAGCGATCACTACTTGGTGGAAGCGATGGAGAGGTACGCGCCCACCGTGACCTTCACGTCCCACCCAGAGACGGTCACCAAGGTGATTCAGTTCTTTGGCCGGAGGAACATCTTGTCCCGGCCCGTGTTTGATGCGGTGGCAGAGAGCTTCGTGTACCGAGCGGACGACTACAGCACCGGCCAGGTGGCCGCGCAGATCGTGGCGTTCGGAAAGCTCGGCTACCTTCCCCCCAACGCCAGCGAGGTATTCAGGAAAGTCGAAACCATCCTGCGTACGCGCTTCTCCCACTTCCAGCCGCGGACGCTGCTCGACCTGCTCCACTCCTGCACCCTGGTGGAGAGATTCCCGGTGAACTTTGTCTCCAAAGTATTCAGCAGTTACTTCCTACAGCAACTGGAAGGTGAACCGTCCTGTAAAGACGCCTGCAATATGTTCAACATTTCCACAAAGTTTACTTTTAAACTTTTAATAATAATATAAACAATGACATAGTTGTGTGTTCTTCGCTTCCATCCACAAAGAGCTTTTGCATGGGGTTTATAATTTAGGATATTAGGCTTTAAAGACACCGTTGAATAAAATTGCCTCCGTTTCCAGAGGACGGGACCGGAATGGACCGGATTGTCCGCGCGCAGCTGACGCAGCTCTACATGACCATGAAGCTGGAGTGTCCTTTCTATGAGGTAAAATACGATAAACAATGTTACAGATGAGTCCTGCCCAACAAAAGAAAGGCTGCAAGGGCCTAAAACCTGAATACCGGGTTACGTGTCGTTCAGTACGTCCCGGTTACCTGCGATAAAACCTGTTCTGGTGACTCTGCTTCCCTCAGAATGACCAACACAAAACAGTCGAAAAGGTTTGTTAATGGATAGCGAGAAATTTTGGTTGCTTTGTGCTCCCATTTTCTGTCTGGATTCCCTTATAAATTTATTCTGAAGGCTGAGACCAAAACCGACCTTTTCCATCGCTGCAGCTTTCATTGAAAAGTGCTGTTCATGTTGATCATGAGAAATCAGAAGTAAGAATTGTTGTGTTTTTGGCACATGGTGTAACGGTTTATGCTCCTTTCCACCTACTGTCGTCTCCTCAGGGTCCCCGGCTGCACTCCAAGTACTGCGTCAAGTCCTTCCTCATGCACGGACGCTTTGTGGAGACGCCGGTGGACGTACAACTGTACAACTCTGTGAAAAGTGGACTGGTGGATTTGCTCGGGGGTCGTTCCTACTTTGCATCCAAAGTTCTGACACCGTACTGCTATTCGCTCGGTAACAAAGCAGCTGTTTATCTCCTAAATGTGACCTGAAGGCAACCCTAAAGGGGCTTGGCGTCAACAACTTTGGTTCTTTTTAGATGTGGAGATCAAACTCGATGAAGACGGCTACGTGCTGCCTGCCAGTAACACGGATGTGTACAAAAGGTGAATAGAATCAATGTAAAGTCCTTCCATAGTTCATCTGTCGAAGCTGGAGGCATTTAAAAGCCGGTTCTAACGTTGCTGTGGATGTTTGATGCAGGATCGCTCTCTGTATCGACGGGCAGAGGAGGTTCACTACGAACACAAGGCAGCTGCTTGGGAAAGAGGCCATCAAGCAGCGACACCTGAGGCTTCTGGGATATGAAGTTGTTCAGGTTAGACCCTCTGTAGGCATTGTCTGCCAAATAGTTCATTACAAAATGTGACATAGAATGAAAGTATCACAGGACCAACCGACTGTTTTAACCATTTTGCTTCATCTTGTTTCTAGATTCCTTACTTTGAATTTGAAAGACTGCAAAACAACACCAGCGTGGTGGAGTATCTGCACCAAAAGATCTTCCCTCACACTTACAGGCTGAGCTGGTGATGATACAAAGGACAGTGCTGCGTTCACTTTAGCGGAGCCCAAAGTCATTTAAAGAAATCTATATTTATTTTATTTTTTCAAGTAAAAGTAATTCATTTCTAAGTTATTAACAATGCATCTCTACATATTTAAATTGGCAATAAAAGTGAATTTTGTATACATTTTTTTTTAATGACTTCAATGTGTGTTTGAAAAATATAATTTATTTTGTTCTTGTCAACAAATGCTGCAGAAACTGTACAAAGTTAAGAGAATCCCAATTCAGAACCCCACCTCAGATACATAAGATATGAAATCAAGTATAGAATTATAATCAGCTTTTAATGAAAGATACCTGATTTTAAGTTGCAGTTCATGATTCATTAGACAGAAGACGCTTTGGTTGTCAATGCTGCACTCTTAAGGCCTCAGGGAGTGTCAGTTGGATAAATACAAAAAGGGGATGATACACGTAAAACTAGCATAGCACTAGTACTTCTGATTGCACATTTATGTCGCGGGAATTTGAGGAAGGCCAAACTCGTCCACCAGGACACCATCCTGAAACAAGATAAAAGTGACCATTAATAATAAAAAAAACTCTGTAAATGAAAACGGAAACTTGTAAAACTCTTAAAGCGGTGAAGTACCCTGTTGACCGACTTGTCGCCGGGCATCCCCTCCGGGATGGAAGGAGCCGTTGCAGCCTCATCCAGGTAGGAGCTGTCGTCGTCCATAAGGAGCTCGTCTCCCAAAGCGTCCAGCTCTGCGGACACAAGTGGGTCAAGACGACTAAAAGTTCTGACGTGTTCTTGTCGAAGGTAAATTATGCTCAACGTATAATTCCTATTATTGAAGTATTTCACTGACCGGCCTCCAAGTCGTCGTCATCAAGTTCCGGGGTGCCGTAGCTTCTGCCCAGCGCCTCCTGGATGTCGTTAGCGTCCTCCATCATGTCCCCGAGCTCATCTTGAAGATCCTGAATATCAAAATAAAAGTTCAAAGTGTGCACTTCATCCATCGGCTCTGTAAAAAAAACACCCTACACGAGGTTGACTCATTAGGAGAGGAATAGGGGTGTGTCATCCTTAAATATGTATACAATTATTTACTGTGATGTCATCACATCTGCTGAGATCACTTATCTTGGTTGGTAAAGCTCTATTGATAAATCAAATACCTCGATCTGATCAATTTTCACATGCTTGTATGCTTTCTTCATGTCTTTCAGGCCGATTTTCATGGCATCAACCTAAAAGGAAAAAAGAAAATGTTAGAAAGAAAAACAACTCAGTTAGTTTTTCTTCCATTTGGAAGAAAATATCACCGATTACATCATTTACGGACTTACTGTGGTTTTAGTGTCTTTAAGGGTTTGGATTGTGTAGTTAGTTTGTTCCATGTTGAACGACTGCTGCATGAGGTTGTCTCTCTGGCCCTCGTACCTGAAAGAGAAAATCATTATATAAAGTCACACTTCCACAGCAGGTGACTCAACCAAGAACTGTGGTGGACAACACAAACACACAGCACCTTTATAGTTCATTTAATATGCTTGATGTTATAAACACTCTTACTTACATCCGCTTCTGCTTCAAGACTCTCAAAGCTTTCTGCTTGACCATGTTCTGGTGGATGAAAAAAAGTGTGTTTACCTAACAAATGATACTAGCTGATGCTCAACACGAGACTAGAACAGAAAGCTAGTAAATGATAAGTAGTTATTCTCGATTTTTCATTACAGGGAGACTTGTCAGTGGGCTCGTGCGAAATGACAGTACACTCGATCTCACCTTTGAGGGCCCGTCCCTCATCTTTTTCATCTGGTCCTTGTATTTCACAAGTTCAACGTCTAGTCTGGCAATCTTTTTGTCCACGGACTCAGAGCGGGAATCAACCTACGAGTAAAACAGAGATAAACGGCAATCGACTTTGCGTTATTATCAGGAGATTAATATTAAAAAGGGCTTTTCAGTTCAAATAAAGCAAAATCTAACAAATGATTAATTCACAGAAATGCGTAATATATTTATTTATTTATTAATTAGGGTAAATGAGGCCCATTGAGTTCCATTACTTATATCGTCGGTGCCTCCCAGTATAATAATAGCTCTCCCCAATCAGGAATAACTGGTTGCTGTCAGTTGTTTCACCGACAGAGCGACTGGTTTATGTTGTCTGTCAGTGTAAAGGCTCAAATCCCGGCTGAGAATTACATAATGCTGATTCATGACGTAAACAGACGAACCCATTGTTTTATTTAAATACCTCGTTAGTCGACGGACACTCTGAAGACATTGAGTTAACATTAGGTAAAAACACTTCCATTGCGGTAATCCTGTCTGCAATCAATAATGTAATAATGTAATAATGTAATTCACTCGTAGACTCGTTGAATGTGACAGCATAGCATTTAAATGTGGCAAACGTTGGTCTGTTTTCTGCTCATAGAAGTTAGCTAACAGCTAGCTAAATGTTAGCCAACAGCCGAGAAGGGATCCATCTTTGTTTACTCCGTTTGAGACAGCGTTCAAAAAGTTAAATTGGGTTTGTACTCACGTTTCCTATACAGTCCGTGAGGTTCGGGGCTGGACCCTTGGGTTTTCCCCGGCCAAATATTCGGTTCATTTCGACAATGAAGGCTTTTCACTCTTAAAAGGAAGCTTCGTTAGCTCGATGACACCGTCCACAGCCCAGCTGAAGGAAAACACCCGGAAGAGAGTTGGATGTGACGTCAGACATGTCACGTGGTCGTTGCTCACTCGGCCGCGCCCTCTGTTAAGCTTCTCTCGGATTTCCTTAATTTCCTTCCTATTTGAATTATCTGTTGCGTTGAAATTCGAGCATATCCCTTACATTATATTTTTTAATAAAAAAAACTAACGTATCGTTTTCTTTTTGCAAATCAGTAAAATACGCTATATAGCCCACATAACATTTAATCTTAACATTGTATCACATATTCTAAATCAATTCAAATGTTTCATTACAACACAGTTAGAAACAGGAAACTCCCACTGCACAAAAATTAATTCTATATTAAAAGAGCTAACTAATTAACTTATTTTAAATGAATTAGATTTGCATAAACCTTGTGTCTGCTTAAACTAAATAAACAATAAAAAAACAATGTTTTTGCAAAGTGAAGGTGAAGGTCCATGTTCGTCTTAGTCTGAACATCTGCTTGAAATTAGTGGAAGAACTAATGCTTATGGTTGTTGTGAATTGTCTGCTAATACCAAGCTGTGTGTATGCAATTTTACTGTAGATTTATTTTCTTTTAACAGATATATATCAGTAATGACATGTTCTGTCCTCTGGAGAGAGCTGCAGGCCAACAGTAAAACACAACAAGTAAAACCACCACCCAGCTATAAAACTATCAAAGTGTAATTTAAATAAGCCACCTAGAGAGACAGCGTTTTATTTTCAAATAAAATATTCAACATAGAAATACACTTGTAGCAGCATTTAAAGTATCACATTAAAATATTACTGAGAATTTACATATCAAAATTGACAACAAGTCGAGGTGTAACTGCGAGAAGAACATCTACATTTGTTAAGCTTGCTTTAATATTTAGCATTCGGAGCGGTTATGTTATTTATTAACACGTCTGCTGTTCAGTGGACAGCGTTCAAAGCCAATATACAGCGGCAGCAGATTTTAAAGAGACTGAAAAGAAAGCAATGAGGTCTTGGTCACAGTGTAGTTTCTTTCAACAATGTCTCTTATTTTGTTGTCAAGTAGCAGAACGTCTGTTTCTTTAATCTATTTTAACAATAAAACATGAAAAGAAATTTCCCCAAACCCACAAAGCTCTCAGTGACATGAGACAGAATGTTTTTGAAAATGGATTTTACTTCTGAATTACGTAGCTGACCTCTAAAGTGGTGCATATGTTATTATCACGAGTGGTGAATATAAGACAGTCTACTCGCAGTACATTCAAAATAACAGCACAGCCCATCGAGCATCAGCTGCCCATGTTGCTTTATTCCATCGTAGCAATGATCATTGACATGCTGCAGATACGATATATTTCAATGATGTCTGTGCAAGTCTTTTTCTGTTTCTCTATAACAAATAACTCATTGCACATTTGTCACAATAAAAGGTATTTAACCGACTTGTTTAAACAGCTATTCATGTTTTTAGTTTTCAGATTGCACAGATGAGAACATTTGCTTACAATAATAGTATTTCAGTAAGACTATGTGTATCATAGTAAAAAGCCACACAAAGCACATGTGATTAAATGATATACCACAAATTAAACAACTTATTAAACTGGACACAACTCCAGAGTCAAAGCTGTTAGAGAGCCCTCTGTCAAATTTTTAAAAGCACATTCAAGTCCAGGATTTCCAACTTTTCGCATGAACTCTAAAAGCTTTTTCTTTTTTTTTCCAAACACGAGTCGGTTCTTTCACGTTGTTGTCAATCAGCACAATTTACACACAGAAATTAAAAGTATCATGGCGCATATGGGATGTCAGCCACCCCTAACTAGTTAGCTGTATAAGAACAAACAGTTCTTACTAATAGTGACTGAAATAATTTCCCTCTGTTACAAACATCTGCAATCCTGGACTGTTGAAGGCACGTTTGGTGATGGAAACACCGTAGGTGGAAACGACAGGAATACATAGAATGTGAGAAAGAAAGAAAGAAAGCAGGAAACCAAATTGAATGAACATATAACCATAAACACACAGATGTAACAAGTGCGCCGTGAGAAGGAGCGAATCATGTCACCATTTTCTTTTTTCACATTAAATAGTCATTAATTCTCTTTGTAATTTCTGGCTTTTTATTCACGTTCAGTCTTGTGTGATATTGTTTGGGGACAATACTGACAAAACTGATAGGAATACTTGTAATCTACGTAAACAACGACTTTCTAGGAAAGGAAATGGTTCCTGTTGGAGACGAACATTTGGTCTTCCATCTCAACACACAATCTGTCATGAGGGAAAACATGGCGGCGCACCGTATGTAGCGCGAACCCTTCATTCGATCTCTGAAAAGAAATGTGGCCACTGGATAAAACACGAGTGAAATAAACCCTGCAACTAAGACGGAACTACATTGCTGATGTGACGTGCGTGAGGCCAATGTCCCGCGAGTCCTCTTTTCCAATGTGAGAGATCGAAGACAGTTCCACCGCTAGTCACGTCGGCTTTGTAGTCCCGTGCGGGTTCCCCAGGGGAACGCCGGCTTCCCGCGCGCTGGCGGTCCTCCTGCTGCCCGACACCTTCTCCCCCCTCAGCTTGGCCGAGAGGCAGAAGTCCTTGAAGCAGCGTTTGAAGTTCTCATCCAGGAAGGCGTACAGGACGGGGTTCAGGCTACTGTTTGTGTAGCCCAGAGCCACGCAGAAGAAGTAGGCGGCCATGATGGCGGTGGTTTCGGGCACGCTCGCCAGCGCCTTGACCAGGATGAAGATGTGAATGGGCGTCCAGCAGACCACGAACACGGCCACCACCACCACCACCAGCCGCGTGATCCGCCGCAGGTTGCGGTCTTTTTCCCTGGAGCCGGACAACATTCGGACGCTCTTCAGCCTCAGGACCATGAGGGAGTAGCACACGGTGATGATGAGCACAGGCACGACGAAGGCGAAGACAAACACGCAGATCTTCATCAGCGTGTCCCAGTACACGTACGGCTCGGGGAACTGCAAGGCGCACTCGGTTACGTCTGCAGGAGACGAGGACAGAGGAGAAGTAGATTAAAGGGACAATACCGCAAATTTAATTCCACCCTGTTGCCTTCCGCTCTTAATTTAGCGAGCGCCCACGAAACGGCTAATCTGCACTCAAAGGGGAACATTTCAGTCTTTAACTCTGCTCTTTTTTTCTTTCTTTCCTTACATCATCTACATTCAGGAAAGGATGACGTGATGATAGAATACATTTCTGCCCCTAAAATATTATTAGTGAGCGGTGCCGTCCTTTCAACGTTATCTGGGGGAAATCGACTTCCTCACCGCTCTTCGTCTGGGTGCCCCCCAGGACGAAAGCGGGAATGCCCGCCGCCGACGACAGGATCCAGATGCACACGTTGATCATCTTGGCTTTGATCGGAGTGCGGAAGTCCAGGGCCTTCACCGGGTGGCACACGGCCACGTAGCGATCCACGCTCATCATGGTGAGGGTGAAGATGCTGGTGAACATGTTGTAGTAGTCGATGGAGATGAAGACCTTGCAGACCACCTCGCCGAAGGGCCAGGTGTTGAGCAGGTAGTCTGTGCTCTGGAAGGGCATCGTGGTGGTGACCAGGGCGTCGGCGAGAGCCAAGTTGAAAATGTAAATGTTGGTGGCGGTCTTCATCTTTGTGTACCTAATGATACCATAATATGTGTCATTTTGGCCACTAAGGGGGGGGGACAACAAAACATGGATATAATACATGACGACGTACGCAAACAGTCACCTGCAACTCACAGCGGCACTAGCGTCCATGTGGAGTGTTTCTGTTCACCTGCTGAGTGTGATATTCTCTCTCTTTTTGCTCCGCTTTTGGTCTCCACCGACTCCTCGCCGTGGGAGTGAATCAAAGCTTAAACCAAAACAACGAGCTGAAAGACGCTAAAGTGCTCTGGAGATCTGAGGGTGTCGGGGTAATTATCTGTGTGCTCATCCATAGGAGCGACACCTCTCACATCGCATGCAGTGATTTGAAACAAAGGTAAAACGTGGAGCAGTTTTAACAGCACAAAGCTTTTAAAGCCATTTAAAGGTTACAGCGCCATGTCAGACACTTCTACTAATGGCTTATAGCTCAACGGCCTCTGTTGATGCTGTGCCTGGTGTTTGGATTGGGATGATTTCCAACGTTGGTTACACTAAATCAACATAAATACTGCAGTTGAATGATCCTCCATTGACTGACTAAAACGTACAGCCTTTTCCCTCATTGCATTTTAAAAAAAAGCTTCTCCTGACAGGCGGTGCAATCAATCTGGTTTCAGGTAATTGGAGATGCCGCTGGTGCATTCCACATTACGTGAAAAGGAGATGGCTCTTGCACACCATAAACAAGAGTCGATGAGGTGCGTGCTATCAGCTTGATGAAGCACAGCTGGTTTGCTGTATGATTAATATGAACATTAATATCCAACAGTGTCACGCCAGACAAAGGGAAATGTACAGAATATTGTTATTATATTTTGGAGCTTCAAGGTTTATAGATTCATTAAAATCTCTTCAAAGGAGGCAAAATGAATTGGATGCTTTACAAATCCACCACTAAATTGAAAAATGAAAATATTAAGCTTAACAAAATGCATCAACTGCTTTGTCCCATGTGACTTATGTACACAATTAATATTCTGTCCCGTGCCACTTAAGAAGACTTGTCTCTATTGAGCCAACGGCCATTAAGAGGAAACATGACATAGACCAGGTGGCCTTGAGGTCACTGTGAAAGCCGAGTGTTGGTGCCAGTGGCTTCTCCAGAAGTAATAACATTTACATCGACTGTGGAGGAACACATTCTTCTGTATGGGCCTCCGTTGTTTTTTTGTATTTCTGAAAACATCCATTTGTCAAAAGACTCGTCTTATTTCCCTTCAATTTCTTAAAACCTTCCTGTCAACAACAAATCTTTAAATCCACATAAATGACGTTAACCTGCCTCTCAGTGCGCTTCTCCGTCCCTCTGGAATCGTTCTTATGAAACGAGCTTACCTGACGATCACATACATGACGAGGCAGTTGCCCAACAAGCCGACCACGAACACCACGGAGTAGACCGCAGTGATGATGGGGATGATGGGCGACATGCCGTCCGGCTCCCAGTTATCATCGTGGCTCACGTTGCGGCTCTCGGGGTATCCGGACATCCAGGAGGAAGAATTCCCCGGACAGTCTTCGAGGAGGCACTTGGTCTCTTCTTTGAATATTTCAACCGGAGTGATTTCCATTTTATCACCTGTTTGTTGAAAAAAAAAAAAAAACGTAGCATTATAAGTACAATTAGAAGAGTATATTGAAACCATTTACGAGCCAATCAGCGATGTGATGCGGGGAATGAGTTTAGGTAAATGACGAATAAATAATAAATAATTAGGTAAGTGTCGGGGTGAGTGAGACAGAAGAACACACGTAAAAGATCAGATTGAAATAAAAAAAAAACACGATAGTGACAAACTTCACAAAACAGTCGTAAATAAACACGCAGGACCTCCGTCGAATCGCAACAAAAACCAAAACAGACAAAAACCTCCAACTCGTCGGTGAGATGAGAAGCTCGCGCGGACCGGACAGCGCACGCGACCCGAAACCAAAGTGTTTTGTGCGCGTTCCGTTTCCTCGCCGAAGGTTGCAGCTCGTCAAAGTTTGCGGATGGAACTGCGCGCCTGCAGAGCGGCGGCGGCGGCGGCTTTGCGGACACTCGTGCACACGCACCGGCGGAGAGGCGGCGCGCATTCGGGATCGACCCACAACACCCGCGCGCGCGCGCGCACCCAAACACACACGCATTTGCATGTCACAGCCAATCCTTCACCCCAAATACGAGATGACAGAGCGACGACAATAACGTGCAGGGACACCGCGTCCTGCGACCCAATGAGGCGCAGTAAAAGGAGACATTGTCTTAATGGGACATTTCAAACGGGTTAACATGTATTTACCCTCCAAATATGACAAATAAAATCAGAATCCTGTCAAATTCTTCAGGGCCATTTACTCTGCAGTGTTGAACTGACCGTGGTGGGAGGTCGAGGTGAGACGAGGAGGGATGCATGATGGAGAAATGAAAGGTGGTCTGCAGCTTTGGGGCCACTGGGTTTCGCTGTGCACATTCCTGTTTCATCGTCCGGACGGACTGGAGAGGTTTGATTGATTCAATGACAACCCTTCATCCCATCTCGGCACACTGAACCACGACGCCTCGCGCCTCAGAAGGTTGCTGATTTGAAGCAACGTGCACATCCAGCTGGAGGGTCCACTGAAGCACATCTGCAGCCGTGTTCCTGCTGCGCATCGTGGCGTTCAGAAGCGAGAGCCTGATGTTTGGGGCTCTTTTCTACAGGATCCCACGGTGCCAGCAGCTCTTCTCTGGCCTTCATTTGTGACACCACAGGCCCAGTGAGTGTTATTATGTATTCCGTGTTGCAGTATCACGAAGGCCAGCGAAGCGCGGCAGGTGGCAGATTGGAAAGATGCACTTCAGCAAGTTATTGTTTTCATGTAACAGCACAAAATAAATTCATAAAATAAATCAGTCTCACAGGCTCGAGATGTATTCACTTAACAGAAAATACTTTTATAAGCTTTATATGTGTAAATGTTGTTGACAGTACTTCATACAAACCTCGTCTCCCAACAGTCAGTTATTGTTCATAATACCTCAATCAATCAATCAAACATAGCAGCTTTAGAACAAGTAGTACAAGTTCTTTACAGATGAGTGACACAGTGAAAATAAAATCAATAGAAGTTAATAAGATAATAAGATATGAGGCTAAAAAAAGCATACTTTATTCTCAGGTGGAACCAGTCACATCCGTCTGATGTAAAAGTAAAATCCATTTAACATAAACATCTTGATTTTTGGTATTTTGTCACCTTCATCAAGTGTGCAAGCTCACTCCTCCCTCGTATGTACCTCCTTCGTTTAAAGGAAGAATAAGCTCCTGAATACATTTCCACATTCAGTTTTTTTTAATGAGGTTGGGAGAAGAACATTGTTCTTGCAGTAATTATCATCTGACATCGAGCACTGGGTCTGTGGGACTGAGGAGGCATCGTCAATGTGAGCCCGGCACCAGAGGCTCCTGTTGTTGACCGTCATTTTATTCGCGAGGGGACTTTTGAACTGGCACAGTATGTACAATTCATCTCTTTAAAAGATCGTTGGATTATGTTCTTCCTTTGGATTGAGGAAACAGCAAACATGATACCTGCGGGCTTTGCAGAAAAACCGTGGGGCTGAAAAAAGGGGCGATGCTATTGTGTGCACATTATGCAACATGGTGAGCGAGTCATCCTCAGTATGTCGTCGCATGTTGCAGGATGTTGAAAGAGCTCATTTGCCTCGAGGCCTCTGCATGAAATGGATCTGTGCGCTTAGGTCAGTAATTAGGGTGAATATGAGTAGAAAACTAAAAGTCAGTTCTGTTTGATTGCTGACTCAAGCTAAGTACCCATTTCTTCCTCAGGGATTGTCAGAAAATCCTCTATGCGGCGATCAGGTCAATTAGTTGGGAGTTATTCATTAAGGAAATAACTGCGTATCCCGAGAGCTGATCTGTCAAACGTGCTGCATGTTAAAAACACAACTACATTTTGATGAGGCAAAATGAAATTTCGCTCCACAAAGTCATTATTTATTCTTCAACTGGCAGATTTTATATATCTGCTGCCTGGAAATTCACTGACAGCACTGTGACTATCTCTGAAACACCGGTGTTCAAAACCCCCACTGAACCGCCTCGGGGCTCCGCAGGAAAAGGTGAATGATTGAAAAGTTTAAAAATACCCCCCCCACCCCCCAAAGTTCAGTGATGCAGCCTCCCAAGTGTCGCTCTGGGGAAATGAAAAGGATGAATTGCTGAATAGATGAAACCTTCTTCTCGGGATAAAGCCGTTTTAGAAAATTCAGAGAAATGTCAGAAGGGAAAGAATAGATGTGAATGAAGCTCATTGAAACTGTTACTTAACAGCAGACTCTCTATTGGAGATGATTAGAGAATAAAAAGTACCAGACACAACTGTCAACAAGGTAGCACGTTGAACCAATGAATTAACTCTTGTGCCACCTGCTGCGCCAGTCAATTTAAACTTTGAGAAGTAACTTAAATGTAATCCTGTATTTATCCAAAGAGAGAGAGACAGTTATTCTGCGTGCAGATGTTGATTCGAGTCATTTCAGGTCGTACTGAGGCACAGTGAGGCTGCGCGCTGTAACGGCAATTGTATTTTACTGTTGGACAACATCGCTGTGGAACTAAAGGACCTCGACTGAACCAATCGGACCCCACGACTGATCCTGACCTCCGACCCCCGGGCCCCAGAGGACTCCTCCTCGGGAATCAATAGGTCACATTAATGTTCTGACTAAACCCCGTCCTTCCCTCGCACGCCACCGCTGGAGCTTAAAGTAAATACTTCCAAGAACAGACAGAATTCTGCTCGTCTAAGTACGTCAGGCGACATCCACCATGAGAGATTAAATGGATTTAGAAGATTACTCCGGAGGTCCGTCTGTGCTCGACAACAAACAGCATCAGATGGGACTCGTGGGGCACCGCGCCCCCCCCCCTTCTCGAGTGTTTCAGTGAGAAAGGAATAAATAAAAAATGAACACACGTTGCAGTGAAGATGACGATTAATCATCTCCATCTTAATAGCTACTTTGCAGCGTGGCAGCTCTGACTAATTGATATTTTTAGTGCGACGCCTCCAACGTGTGAAATCGTACTGACGGGACCGATCGATCGAGCCGTTTCCTCACACCAAACGGAACACCCGAGACGACATTTCGGCCTGATAACAGTTTGCAGGCTTTGAGAAGTCGTGCGGGCGGCGAATCTGTCGCAGCTTCGTCTCAACTCAGGAGGCGTGAAAGGACTTCAGAGGCGAGCGGGTCAAAGGTGAGCCTTTTGAGTTCAGTCCGTGAAATTCTGAAAGAATTGATGTGTGTAAAACGTTTGTGTGCCCTGTGTTTGCTCAAGCTTCTGTCTAAAAGGAAATCCGATGGAGGCCAATTTAAGCCCGCAAGTCATTTTTTCCAAAAAAGAGGTAATATGCAAAAATTGCAATTACTGTGTGCAAAGTGAGTTTTTTGCTCTGTGCTCCGCGGGGCATTAACGTGCACTCGAGCCAACAAATGTCTTCTTTCTGGTTGAATCAAAAGCCCTTTTCTCACATAATCAAAATATGCTTTGTGTTTAAAAGCTGCTCTATCGTACAAAGGAAGAGAAGTGAATATTAATCGTCCTTCAGCCCCTCATTGGCTTTGTGTATTTTCCCATCTTAGCACGAACAGCAATGGAGGTCGTTCCCTATTTGACGCCCGCTAACAAACAAGTGCATGTTTGCATTGTTCCGGGCGAGTAAACCTCGGCGTAGTTTTTCATTTCCAACGCGAGGCAGCGGTGGAAGAATGTGCCGGCTAAGAGGAGGGAGCAGCTCCTCCGGGCCGGAGGCTCCTCTGTCGGATTCACAGAGCGGATGTGGGTGATGGAGTGTGTTGTTGTCCTGCCGGTGAATCGCTCCTCTCAACACGGAGACGGAATTAATGCCTTTTTTGCGTAGAATAAATCTACTATCCTCGAAGCAAACTCGCCAAGGGAAACCCAGAGGTTACCGAGGGGAGCCGGGGCTGGAATGAGAAACTGTTTAATATTCCAGTACATCAGTCATCAGTTTTTAACTTCTTTAGCCATTTCCAAACTAAGAAAGTACAAACTTGTTTGTTCATCAATATGGACGCAAAAGTCTGGCAGAGAAGAAGAAAACCTGGTAAAACTTAATATCAATAACCCACCAGAATGAATGGGAAGACAACAAAGAGAAGAATTTTACTGTCAGGACATCAGTAGTGTGAAAAAGGCCCATGAGGCCAATTTGTGATCTGGGGTCACATAAATAAAACCTAAATGGCCGTTCGGTCCAAGGCGCTTATCACATTTTCCCATCAAACACGTACAGGAATGCAACCACAGCGCCCCCACAGCCCATCCATACTGGGGGTGTTTATGGGCTCCTCTTTGAGGGGGGGGAAGCCGATGGGCCACACTGCGTTTGATCAACGACCCGGAGGAGCGGCCCGTCATCTGCAAAAAATGCTGACTCTCCTCTGTGAGCGAGCGAGACTTTAACAATCAACGGCCGAGGGCTCTTCTAGGTTCTCTACATCAAAGCGGGACAGAGAAAGGGGAGGGACGCAGAGGGGGGGGGTGGAACATTTAGGGCTTGATGCGGTGAAAAAGTTGGAGAAGGAGGCAGTGTGATGGAGGATGTGGAGGGAGGCCAGAAGGGATGAAACTCACAGAGAAAGTGTCCTGATGTACGAGATGTATGACTGCAGACTGAAATATTATGTTATTATAATATTCAACATTATCCAAGCTTAAAGGAGCTTTCGTGTTTGCTATTAGTTGGATTGCATCTTTGATAGATTTTGGAGACAGCAAAAGTACATCAAAATATTGCAGTCCGGCTTTTTAAAAAGCAACTCATACTTGGTCGATTTGTTTCCCTGCTCCATTACTGCTGAGCTCATTTTAAAGAAGGGACCAGAGAGCTGCTGGAGCCTGATGTTTAACAAGAAAAAACACTCTCACAGCTTTTTGACACTATCGCCGTCTGGACTGAATGATTCGGTGTGGAAAACCTGTTTTGCATCAGCTCCCTGCAGCTGTGCTTACTGTTTCGTGAATAACAAACACAAACATTCACAGACCTTCATGCGCGCTCTCGGGTAACAAAAGTCCCCATTCCGTGCTCTTCAAACCAGCGATCAGCAGGGGGAACCGACCGCCTCCTGCTGGATGCCTGCGACCTGATGAGAAGTGAGAGCTGTCAATAGACTTGATCTATAGGCGCGTTGATGCACGTCCCAGCAGCTTCGTCCACTCGTAGCCGCGGGGCGCCGCACTCCGCGAGCACACGGAGCGCATCCTCATCCAAAAGCCACCGCAAGAGCATCAGTAAAACAGCATCTTGTTGTTGCTGATTGTGTGCTGGTTACTATTTTTACATATGTAGTAGTTTTCATTCAGTACATTTCAGGTCAAACACCATTCATTTCTCCCCAGATAACTGATCTAATGAAATGAGACCATTAAAATCATCAGCAGCGCAATGTTCGGGACTTATTAGTTGTGAATGATTGTTATTATTTTAATTATTATTATTATATGATTCAGTGTCCCACTAACGCCCACAATGCCTCAGTGCATTAGCAGCGGTGGTGATGAAACCATATTAATGATGTGGCAACATAAAGGCTTTTTAGGCTGGTCGCTGATTCTCCCGGCCTAATGCACAGCAGCCTCAGTGCTTCTGTTATAAAATGCAAAGTCAAATCAGTGCCACTCCAGTCGTATATTATTAAGTACAGACTGGATAAAGCAGCCTGCAGCCTCACAGCTCCGGGTGATTTATCACATTAATTCCTCTGACGGGGGCGATTCATTTACTGCTGAACGACAAACCACCGCCAATAAACTTTGCTCTTAATGGGAAATAGAGCATTCATTATTAAGCAGCCACATTATAAAGCAATAATTGCGCTTGCCGCCATAACAAACAGGGCTAATCACAATTTAATGTTCGAGCTTGTTCAAGTTTGTTTATGATGCATGTGGCCTGTTTACCTCAGACACGCCGCTGGTGGATTACGCCTTTATTTTTGTTCTTTCCTCAACAGTATTTGTTTCTAAAGTGTACATATATAAAAAATATATTTACAGTATATAGAGAGTAATCCATGCTGAAGGTCAACGCTCACTCCATTGTGACTGCTGGCTGCGGTTGTCATGGAAACATGAACACAACTGAGCAGCGAGTGACTCACTGCACACCCCTGCCTCCATCTGCCCGGCGCCCCGGTGACTGTGAGCGGCCATCTGTAGGCGAGGGAGGGAGACGCTCCGATGCACACGCGCATTCTCTGTTCCGACAGCGAAGACGCAGAGATGCTGTAGGCGCCCGGTGTCCGTCCCGCGGGCGACAGGCGCCTCGGAGCAGACGAGGTGGCCGCTGGTGGGCGAGGAGAGTGGTGACTGTGAGACGCGGCGGTGCGATCACATCAACTCAACCAAACGTTCTATAGAGCTTCTGACTCGCTGTCGGAAGTCAAAGGGCTCGTTTGAAGTTTTTAGCCACCGAGTCGGATGGAATTCATGTTTTGTTACAGATGCTGGAAGCGTCACAGAGAGGGAGCTCATTAGTCAGACGTCCATTACAATTTGGTGAAAATGTTAGTGGACAATCTATTTGTGTGCCCATTCTCTGTCTGTACGTGTCTTAATTCTGGGAGTAAAATGGTTGATTTACACCTGTTCAATGATTTCACGTAAAGAAGAGTGACATTTTTGAGACGTTGATGGATGCTTTTTTGCTCTTCAGTTATTAAGTATTGTTTTGTGTTCCTCGTTTAACTTTACAGCTGTAAATCAACTCGCTTTTGGACTCTGCCTCAGTTACAACCAACACCAATGATATTTTAATGAGAATCATTCTTTTCCGTGAGCACGTTTAAATTTGGTACTTTCAAATATTTTACAAAAAGATCACAGTACTATTTCTACCCCTGGTTGTACTTCAAAGCTAGATACTGTTTTAATGATCTATGGAGACGCTACTATCTGCACTGCAAGTTAAAAACCCATAATGAAGCAAACCTAATGATCCGCGTCCCCATGTGGATCGTTTGAGTTTGAAACCAGAAGCAAACAGACGTTCACGAGTGTGACTTCACTTCGCTCTCATTCACTCCGCGGCTGCTTCTGGGAAAATAGAGCGGCAAATATTAACACATAAATCAGGCAGAGTGCATTTCTATTAAAACCTGTCAGCAGCAACTAAATCCCCAGAACATTAAGACGACCAGTGGTGACTTGGCTTGTAGCTGCAGACTCATATTCCGCTTTACAACCAGAGCAGTGACAGAAGTACGTTGATTGCCAGATGCAGAGAGACGGTGCTACGTTTACTTAAAATAAAAAATAAAAACAATTAAAATGTTCCCCCAGCTACAGCTTAATGAGGTACCCGGTTAGCTGATGGATGCTCGGGTAATAGCAGGAGATTACACAGAAAGTATTGGACAGAGAGTCTTTTTCACCAGGAAAAATAACATCTCTTTTTAATTATTCATGCGACGCACCGCAGATATTGTGCATGCAGGCTCAATATTACAAGGCATGCTGCAGGGAAGAAAGATCCATCTGTCAGAGTGAAGAAATCCAATATTCACCTGCCATGGCGATTGAATTCAGGTATGAAAAAAAGGTGGACGAGGTTTTTACATTACATTACATTACAGGTCATTTAGCAGACGCTTTTATCCAAAGCGACTTACATTACACTTTAAACCCATGGCTTTTTCACATTTTTACCCGGGGAGCAATTAGGGGTTAGGTGTCTTGCTCAGGGACACTTCAACATGGAACATGGGGCAGTCTGGAATTGAACCCACAACCTTGTGCTTCCCAGCACACCTTCTCTAACCCCTGCGCCACGACAACCCCCAAGTCAACGTTATTTGACTTGAAACGTTTTGTGCTTCTGAGCTCAACACCTTGTAGGATGTAACGGGACTGTTGTCCATAAACCACAAGCACACCATGGACACCCAATGTGAGATCGTATTATTGTGGTTTATATAGTCTATTAGAAAATAACTCGATTTATTAATAATAATAATTCACCTCCACAATGCTCATTTTCACTGAGCAGAGATTGAACGCATCACGATACGTATCAACGCAACCTTTGTTAACATTAGTATTATATACATGTATAAATGTGTAATTATCCGATTAAGTTATTTGTTCTTTCACTACATTCTTTGGATTTACAAGTGTATTTTGTCTCCGTGCTCGCTGATGGCATGAAAATAAAGCATGTACTTTTAACCAGTACACGAGTTCCTCGGTACTCTAACAGAAAGTAAACCAGTAATCCCACATCTCATTGGCTATTGTCTATTTTTCTATCTACACTCTAACCTGCAGCAGCAGAACAATGCGACGCGAAAGCCCCACGGTGGAGCGATCCCAGAGAGGAGGAGGAGGAGAGAGCAAAGATCTCTGCACCGTGAAATACCCTTTGGAGTTTCAACCAAAGGATGGAGCGAAGGCCTCCCGGGAATCCCTGCAGCAACGATCCACACGCTCATCCACTCCTCCCTTCATCTGAGATAACAGGGAGGGGGAGACATGACCTTTCTGTACACAGTATATCCTGCTTTTGAATATATTTATATTGTATAGTCGCTAAATATTTCTCTTTGTTTTTATTCTTGTATTCCCTTTTCTAAAAGTATTTGGTGTATACTGTGTTTTTGCAATAGAGAGAACATGTAAACGCATGAGCCATGAACGCATGTGCTCGTCCCCGAACTTGATGTCCCTTCTTTGTTCATAAGTGACTTTGTTCTTTCATTTCTTTCCTCCCCGATGTGATGAGTCCCAGAGAGACGATCGCGTTTCTCCGCCACTCAAAAAATCTGACCGGCACCACCGCTTGTGTAGAGGCTGAAAAGTGTTCATTTTCTCCACAATGCTCCTCTCTGAAAGCCCAGCTGCTCTGACAATTACCCCTAAACGTGGATTCGACACATTAACTGCATCTGCTGCTCAGCAGTGAGGAGTTTTGGCTCCAGCAGTCTCGGCTCTCGTCCGCCACGGTGACAGCATGCATGTACGAATCTGGATGCAGCATAGGAAGGATTGGATATAAAAAAGTGACTTTAAGTGAAAGAGCAAATAGGTTGATTATAGGTTTATAGTGCGAAACAAAGGTTTTGTTTGCACAGATTTACTTCCCTTTATATTTCCGCGTGCGGCCATAAATAAGAATCATTGCATCATCCGCCCGGAGCGCCGTGTGCTTTGGTTCCGGCGCGCATCGAGTCACTGCAGGTGAAATGTATTCAAATAGACATTTAAAAGCATTGGACGATACAATGCGAGCTCACAGGCCAAAGCAGCACACTCCAATTCTTTCTTCTTGTTATTCAGAACTGTGCTGTTCCTACTGTGACATAATGTGACACCTACATTTGGATGCTCGTTAAATAAACCCAACAAATCCAACGATGCGTTTCCTGTTCTAGGTTGGTTTAAGAAACTCGTAAACCTTTAGGCGGAATTTGTTCTTTACTTGAGACTTTTCAGGTTGTGCCATTTTCGATGCTCTGTATTTATACGACAGCATTCATTTTTGCAAACAAAAGAGCAAAATCAGTTTGTTTATTGACTAATTGAGAATTTGTTACAGTATTTCTAATTATTCTCTGATGACACTCAGAAATGACCTTTTCCCACATTGAGCACCTGTAATGTGAATATTTACGGTACATTTCTCCTGATTGTAGTTGCACCACAATGTGCAAGCTATGAATCTCCTTCTGAAAAGGCGGCATCCTGAGCACACCGAGTCCCTCCGTGCTTCGGCTGTTTATCAACCAGATAAACAGAACAGTAAATAATCCGAAGCAGTGAAAATGATGTGCAGCTTTCTGAGGCTGTGGGGGAACACACAGGCAATCAATTCAACGATTGCACTGCAGAGAAACGGATGTCATATTTCTTCAATTCTATCGCCCTGATCTTTCAGTTACACACACATGTGTGCGCGTGTTACATTAAATATGGACACACGGTACAGCAGACAGTGGCATATTGTCATGTGCACACATGAAGACGCTGATCAAAAGGCGAGCCATGAATATGAATAAAAACGACTGGATGTGCATTGCACACACGGCGAACATCAGATCCAGAGGACGTCTGAGGAGGCCCTCGTTAGCGCGGATGTGAGAGCGATGGTGGGGGGCAGAGCGCCGGGTGCAGCCCACGAGGGTACCGAGCCAATTCAGCCCTTTGTGCGTTAGTCGGCGGGAGCAGCTGGAGCGCTGATGGCAGGAAGACGTATAATCACACACCTGGAGGCTCAAGCACCGACCCAAGCGGCGCTCTGACGGCGCGTGTTGGATCTATTTTGCGCTGAGCAGAAGACAACAGGTGTTTCTGTTCAAATTTGTGATGGAGTCGCATCACTTATCCACTTGGACGGTGGCTAAGTGCAAGTTATTTTTTTTCCCTTTCATGACCTCCCTCCCTATGATGTCCCTAAATGTCAGGTGATTTCTTTGGAACCAATTAACAGCTGTAAATTCTTAGAAATGTTTCTAAAAAAGGAACTTTGTGGTTCTCAAATCACTGTTGAATTGCTCCACTTCCAATTAGATCATTCAAACCTTCCTATCATGTTGGCTTATTCAAAATATCACATGACGTGACACACGTTACACTATTCCCAACTATGCCGAACCGACCCAGACAGCACATCCAACACAGCAACGCTGGCAATTAGCGGGAGGCCAGAGGTGGCCTGCAGACACGGGGCATCACTCCTACTAATGAGCCCCGTCAAAGTGGAACACACGACGCATCCTTCAGCCAACAACAGCCGCTCCGATGTCTTAAACATGCAGTGCGCTGCCTGTTAATCACAAAAAAAGGCACCAGTAGTCTCTGAAGGGATGCAATTATCTCGGCTACTGGTGATTTAAGTGAGTTGACCTTAAGTTGAACGGTGAGCGATGAGCCTTCAGGCAAATACCTGCAGCCTTCGTTGGCTGCAGGTATTTGATGTGACTTTGACTTCATGATGTGGGCTGACTTTGGAAAGTAAAAATCTGATTATTATATAAAAAGCAGTGTCTCAATCTATGGTTCATTTAGTATCACTGAAGCAAATATTCAGCATCAACCACCTTCGTATTGCTGCAGACCTTTTGTGGACGGAGGCTCCCCAGACGGCTCTTTAGGCCGATAGAGGTGCCGACCATCACGGCCACTAACGGTCAGTCTGACAGCCGGCCGGCTAATAAGGCGCTCGCTCCCCCGTACGGACACCCGGTGGCCTCACATGCGCAGGCCGCACGCACGAGCCAATTATGGGACTTGTCGTCACTTCACCTGTCTTGGAAAACGCGCATCAAGCCATAAATACGCGCCTCAGGAAGACGAGGCCACATAAGGGCTCCGGTCAGCACGGGTCTCCGTCTCCTCTGACGTACAGCAACACCATTACTTACAGCTCATTGTGCCCGAGATCCAGAGACGAGGCCTCGGGCAAAACAAAGACCATATTTCCAGGCAACATGCAGCACGTTGAAGGTTGGAGGAAGCCCGCTCTGTGGGAATAAAGGGGCGGCCTTCTCTCCAATCATAAAATGTGCCTCGGAGGGTTTTATTTATAATATTTCAGATGAGGAATCTTATTTTTAGGTGGATTTGGAGTACTGAGTTTACACAAAGAAGAACAAATGTGACACCACATTGTAACTCTAGTGCTCTTCTTGTTATATTAAAGATGTTTTGTGACATATACTCCGTACCCAAGTTATGTTCACTGTTTATTTTAAACCCAATGATACGTTTTTCCTAAACATCAGCGAGACCGTTTCACCTTGATGATTTTAATCCCGATAATCATTTTTAAAAATCCTTTGAATGGAACCAAAATGTTCTGGGATGACTTAACCTGAGGGTACAAGTGGTTAAGAAACCTATTTTTATCTCATGGCAACGGTACACTTCTTTTTAAAGTCAAAAACAATCTCAAATATGGTCATTATAAACCATAAGGTCGCCCTGCATAAAAAAGAAATCTGTCTCTAGTTATCACTTCCTTTGGCGACCCGCAATTAAATCCTACGCGGTTCCAATCCCTAATCAATATCTGCACCCTGTGGTGTGAAGTGATCATATTTAGAAGGCAATCATTGTAGGATGGTTTGTCATATATTCTAGTATCAAATGATGGGCCGCAACATACAGCTCAATTCTTCACAATTCAGTGTAATCCTTTGACTCCTTTTCATCAGTAAAGTACACGTTTCCTTCGTGGAAAATAGCTCCATTTATTGACGTGTGTAAAGTAAATAATAGCACAAGAGCTGCTGCAGAAGGCTGCAGGCCAATATGGTGGAATGAAAAGAGTCCTTTTATTGTTATCTGCACTTTACACAGAAGAAGGTTTCTTCCAGGGCTGCAGCCCCCTCACTTCAAACCAAGTCCTTACTGTGAGACGGATTGTCTGTTTCTGAAGTATAGCAAGTGCAGAACAAGAAAAAAGACCTAATTATTAAAATATACAGAAATCAAACTGTTCAACGGCGGGTTGATTGGCTCACTGCCGGTCTGATTATAAATGGATTTACCAGACAAATATTTCAATCAACACTGCATTAATTATTTGTGTCTGATGAAAAACTCCATCGGCTGATTCATGGCAAAGCAGACCGAACACAAATGGCCGCCAAAGAGCAGGAAAAGCTGGCGAAGGCGGATTAGAAACCGTATTTTACACCAGGCGTCGGGAGTGATTGGAACAGGACCCTCTCGGTGTTAATCGAGAGGAGGCTTTGATGATTGCTCACAATCCTGCAACCGAAGAGTCCAAACCCCCCACAAGATTCACCAAAGACAACATGCAGACTGACATTAGATTTGAAACCACAGCAACAGAATATCCGCCAGAACTCAGAGGAGGCCGCGTGTAATGTACTGTACATACCGAGACAACCATTCGGACAACGTCCGACGAAAACCTACTCCCAAGTGTATAAATGATTTGTGTTTTTGCCCCGGAGGACGAGTCATCATTAGAGCCAACAGCCGGGCGATGAGCCGCGCGTCTACAGTTCATGGAGGTCAAGAGCCTGATCAATTAGTCAAACGTTTCTCGGTGGTCATTATTCTAGAACAGGGGTCTCAAACTCAAATCAGCTGCGGGCCAGATGCAGCCCACTTCAACCGAACGCGGGCCAGACTAGCGTCCGAACAGCATGGTCGACAATAACACAACTTAACACTCACTTTCAAAAGCAGTCATTGAACCCCACCCTGGGGGATCGGTCCGAATGAGACTACAACACTAGTCCTCCTTTAACTCAGCGGGGGAGACCTAAGGTCATGTGACCGTGGAATTCCTTTATGGCCAAACGTGAAGTTACGTGAATCGAAGCTGCGTAGTAATGGACGGAGACGCTCGTCGGTGACGTCAGATGCTTCATGTGTTGTTAGTGTGAGTCGTAAAAGGAAAACTTTATTAAACGAGCGATGCTAACGGTTAGTCACATGATCACCTGCGCGAAAGAGGGCAGAAAACTGAATTTCACCCTCCTGCTCTCTGCACCTCGGCCGACACACACGACCCGCCCCCCATGTCAGTCACATGCATGCCACGTTCACTGGACAAGCACACAGTAGGAAACCAGAACATCATAACATGTCCCACACAGCAGCTGACAGTGGGGTTACAGTATAAAACTTGCGGGCCGCACTAACATTACACTTTCATATTAAGGATGGGGCCACAAAATATCGTCCCGAGGGCCGCAATTGGCCCGCGGGCCGCGAGTTTGAGACCCCTGTTCTAGAAGGTGCAACGCGTCCTCACTTCTCCCGCATCGCTTCTCTGCCGTCTCCTCCACACACACACAAATCCACACTAGTCTTCTCACGAAACTACAAATCAGCGTGAGACCGGACCCCCCGCTGCTCCACGCGACTTTCTGAGAGCATAATCTGTGTCTAGTGATCACTGGAACTATTCATGGCTTTTGAATTCTATTTTAGCCTAAACAGAAACCCTTAACGGGACCAAACATATCCTGGTGCAACAAAGGCTCCACACCTGCCAGTCAGCAGAGGCCAGATGTTCGTCGTCAAAGCGAAGTGCACGACGCAGACGGCAACAACTCGGAACACCAAAGTACTGCTAAAGATCAAAGACACTCTTTTAACACGCTTTGGCTTAGGGCGTGAAAGATTTAAACCACGAGAGACAGTTGTCGAAATGTGAACATGCAGGAATTCAGTTAAAAGAATAGTTGGATGTTTATGCACCCGTTACAGTTGAGAGTGAGAGGAACGGGTCGATACCTCTCTCTCCGTCCGTCGAATAAAGCACGGATGTGTCGTCAGTTAGCTTAGCTTAGCATAAAGGCTTGAAACGGGCACAAACAGGTGGTTTCTGTCCGAAGGGGAAAAGCAGGATCTCTGATGCTCACTGATGAACACGTCGCATCTCGATTGTTTGGCCTTCAGTGTAAAACCGCGGTTCAAACGTTGGACGGTGTGACGCTTTACTTCCTGGAGTCTTTTTGTAATTGTTTGGTTGCCGGGATGGTTGCCATGATGGGATTTTCAACAATAAATGATGAAATGTTATTTCTTCTCTGCTCTCGGGGGGGATATCTTAATAAAGACAAAGGGCTGTTTTGATTGACACTCTGTTCACGTGAACAATAAATGCTACTTCACTACGCTGCTTTGACTTACGCCATTTTTTTTGCGTCAGTTTCCTTTTTCCAAATTTTCTTCACAAATGAACAGCCAAAACAAATGCAACTCGTTGACTTTCCCGCGTCAATCAAGACAACACGCACACAAACAGGCTGATTTGATAACGGCCGTTTATTGCTGTGGCCTAAAAACCAGCATGGCGCCTCACACAGTAGCAGTGAGGATCTCATTAAATTGTCCTCTTCTTTCTGTTATGGCACAAAACCAAGAGCAGTGAAACCTGCGCGTGGATACAATAACGTCAGCGGTCCACCCCCGTAGTCATACACACAATATTAGAAGATCACCGGAATGATTATAATCCATCCTCTGGGTACCATGGATGTATGTTGTTTTTTAATCCTCAGCCGTTGTTTCACTGGACCGTCCGACAGAAGGAAGAAAAATAGCTGTTTCTCCGACCGTAGAGAGGACTTTATTCTCATGCTGAGCGTTGCTTCTTCCTGAATGATGCCCCGGTTGAAGCAAAATAACCATAACATAACCATGAAATTAAGAGAGAGTGAAAGACCGAAGAGGGAAGTGCTTCCTCCATTTTCATGCCTCAGTCATTCATGAATATCAATCGGTCCGTGGACGGAAACTTTAAGCCTTGGATGTTAAAGATTGCAACAATAAAAACCCTTTCGGACACGATTGTGGCGTTTCTATTAGCGAAATGTCTCTTCTTTAAGTAATACTTTGGAAACTGTCTGGGCTAGTAAAGTATTTGCTACATCAAAATAAATAAAATACCCACCTCCTCTCATTCACAAGAGGGTCACTATTCATTTAAACATTCAGCTCCTGCTATTAAAACATATTGTGGTGCTGGTTAGCATCCCGCGGGGGTTTCTTTGTTGATGCACTTCATAGACTACTTGATTAGAATGATTTTATACATTTTTTGATGAATAACTTTCGTAACCTTCTTTACCCTTCACTGACACAGAGTGAATAGAGCATCTATTCAACTATGAAGAAGCTTCGTCATGTGATGAGTAACATAAAATCAATCCCTGCGATTGGTAAATAGAAATGTGGAAAAACAGTACTGGACCGTAAACAACAGAGATCTTGGATGACATTTAAGTCTCAAGGTTCTGCGACCAACATATTAAAACTGTGCCTCAAGAAATAAAAAGCCTATTTCTGCGATGAGCATCAAAAATCGGAAAGACTTTTCATAGTATGACTCACGGTGGTGGATGATAAACAATGTGAAAATAACCCAAAAATGATGGTGACATTGGGCTCCTGAATGCAAAAAGGCAGCTCTGCATCCAAAAAGATCAACTCTTTCTCCTCTTCTGAGGGATCCAGCGAGCCACATCGCTGCCTCGTCCTCTGCAAACACCGCAGGAGAAACATCTCACACCCAGCCCGTATACCTCCCTCTCAAATAACTTCCCCTTAAAGCCCCTCGAGGAGAATTAATGGAGGTTAACGGATCCAAACAACTACAGCGAGCAGATTCCTCTTTAAGAGGCTTTTTAAATTGAGCTTTTAGCTGCTATTCAACGTGGGTTTGCAGCGTGATAGGATGGAATAACATTACTTTCAGCTAAATTAGACTCTTTTTTTTTAATAATGCAATTCCTTCATTGGAGTTTGATGCTGCCGTGGAGGATAAATGACCCGTAGCATGTGTGTGGGCATGCATCCGCCACCCAGAGTCCTTCTGCTGTTTTTATCACAGTGCTGAAAATAAAAATAAAATGCCAACAGTGTTGGCTGTAATTTACGAGCTGGACCGTGGGTGTCCAGGATGATGCAACAAGGCAGTTTTCCAGGGGGAGAAATATAGGATCACAGAGCGGTTGGTTGCAGGAAAGTCTTTTTTTCAAAGGAGGATGTTAACTTTACTGCCCAACGAGGACAAAAGTACAACATTAAGCTGGAATCTGACTCAGTTACTTAACCGGCTGCCACTTGTCCTTCATTCTCAATCCAACAAAAACACTCTTTTCATTTGTGATGCTTCGCCGTTTGTGCATAACTTAAATTCTCATTATTTACATCCGTCACACAGATTTCTGCCCTGCTTTAAAACACAATTATCTTCTTAATTGTACTTCTTCCCCCTCCTGCTAACGACTACTTAACACTTGTGGTGACGTGTGAGGCGGCCTTACAGCTACCAGAGGAGCGGAGATGAATCCTCCAGATGAGGTGGAAGAAGAGGAACCTGAATCTTATTTTACTGCCACCGTGCAGCCGTTCATCTGCAGGCCATCCACTTGTGGCAGTCCAATTATTTCGGAGCAGCGTGTTCCATTTATCCCAACCTTCATTTTATTCCTGAGAGATCCCTAATTGGTTGCCGCATCTTTTCAATTCGCTGTCTTCAGGGGGAGACGAGTGGAGCCTTGAAACAGATTAATGGAGGCGGAGGGACGTTAAACCCTCGCGGGATTCGGGGCAGATGTTGGAGACCTGAGGCGGCGAGGTGCTGGAGACGGCGAGGTGCTGGAGACGGCGAGGTGCACGGGATGTATGAGCGGTATAGGGGACGGAGAGCTGGTGACACATCGGCTTTGTGAGTCAGACTCCACCAGAAACCACAGGGTGGTCCACTGAGAAGTGCAAGAAGAAAAAAAAAAGGCATTGAGAGAAGCTTCGGTTGTCTTTTACCTTCATGAGGCCTGTGCATGGAGCGGTCATCATTAGAGAAACCTTAATAATGCCACATCAGTGATGTTTGAAAAAAGGGCCTGATGGATTATTCTGTGCATGAACTTTACACAGAATAAAATCAAGAAACCGGCTTTTTTTTTTTTATCAAAACCCTGAATAAAAGACAAATGTTTTACTGTTTCCACCACAAACTGCAGCTGTAGGCAACACTTTAGACATATATGAGGACGTATGACACTTCTGTCAAAACGAGAGTGAATTAAGATAAATGATGTCACCCGTCTGTTGAGCTGCACGCAGGCAGTCGGTTTCTTTCTGTCTCTCAAGCCTGCAGGCGAATGTCGAGCCGCGTGTCGCAAAAGAAGGAAGAACCGCGTCGCTGTCAGTTAAATTAGAAGCTAACTGCAATTCACTGAAGATCATTTGTGCACATTGACCTTTTGAATTGGAAAAAAAACGCCCCCTCTTCAATTATCGATTATGATGAGCTTATTCCAGATAAGGCGCAAATTCAATTAAATACTAAATTATGAGTTTAGTTTGAGCATTTGTTTGGGGAGAAAAGTGTTCAGAGAAGCAGATTGAACACGCTTCAGAGTCTAACAGTAATAACATCTATTTTTAGGAACATTTTACTTTCAAACTAATTTAGAACAATTAGTATTTAACAACTTTAAAAAGCAACAGGGGTCAGCAACCGTTTTAATAGGAAGTGCTGTTTTAATATTTTAGTGTGGCGCCGCAGATCAAGTGCACAGCACAATAAACAAAAAAACTCTCCCAAAATGAGGTCATTGTCATGAAGGCCTCCACCCAAACATCCACCTCTGAGATGAAACCATCCAACCAACCAAACCAAACCCAACCAATCCTGCACAGAAGGCAACAAGTTCCGACCAATCGGAGGCAGCGAGCGACGTGTCCTCGCCGATGGGAAGAAAACAATGAAACAACCTCAGATCACATTAAAGAACTGCTGATGGCAGTATTGGCGACTGAGAGGAAGCACTTCAACATTTAAAAAAAGTGTGCGATTGGGTTAGAGTCTCCTACCCGCACAACAACATTATATAACGACGGGAGATGGTTCACTCAGATAGCGGAGGACTTACTGCCTGCGTTTAACGCAGCATTTAGCGGCTAATGAACACCCCGCAGCTGGTGGAGACCAAAATCAGAGCCAAAAGAGAGTGGATGTTCTAAATTGCACAAAGGAATTTTGCATAAAGTTCCTTATTGTTCATTTTTCTGTGGCGGCCCAGAAGAGAAAGGCCTTTAACCGCCGGGCAGAGGAGGAGGCGAGTCATTACAGCAGAAACCTCTGTGGCTACCAGATAAGCCCTGCAGCGCGTAACTCCATTTCATATTACAAAGCCTCATTAATTAAAATACTTTTTGAGAAGAGTAATGACTTGTAATGAATGGGGGCCCGGCTTTGCAAAATGGGAAACACAATAACCCGAGTGAAAGTAGCTGCAGATTTCAGCTGCGAAGAACCTCAGCGGATTGATTTGGCTGATTAAGTGTGTTCTGCAAGGCTGAGTCACGTTTTTGTACGAAGCTGCAGCCTTGTTGAGTTTGAGTAAACACAGAGCGGAGCCACATCGGCCGACAGTTTAAATGCGCTTACTCCCGCGTGGCCGGAGAGGAAGATGCTCACGCGTGTGCAGACACACTTCGCCTATCGATCACAGTTATCTCTAAAGGGTCCATGTAAGAGGCTACGAGACGGCAGATTCATTACGAGGCTCAGCGAGAGACTTCTGTACTCTGTCATTTGTTTTATCGCTGTGTCACACACGTAAAGGGGATGGATATTATTCCTCCTCCGAGGCAATCACCGCGTAGCATATTTCCAAGTTCGGCAGCGGTAGATAATCCCATTTTACAATATGTGCTGTGCGATGACAAAAATGTGTCCAATTCACACGTGTGTGTGGTGCAGGGAGATAAATCCTGTTTTTGGCGGATTAACCAACACTGGCAGATCTAATTTTGGTCCTTGTAATTGGTGTCTACGTTAAATTTAGTGTGAATGTGTGGAGTTGGAGTTTTATGCAAATACAAAGAACTTAAACATGATCTTAGAATAATTGTAAATATGTCTGTTTCTAAACAACTAAAAGTACTGGCTTCAAGTGCAGAAAATAGTACAGTAGAATACAACATTCTAACATTAAGTATCTTACATTAAAGTACTGGTTCTGCAGAAGAAGGCCCCTGTGACTGGAATGCGTTATATTACATTATATTACATATTATATTCTCATTATTACATAATTACATTTCTGCCTTTGACTGTTGTGGCTATGGTGTTGTGCACCTCCAACGGGTCATGAGATGATTCATCTGTTAGCGAATACCGACGGTTTGTTTTTTGGGGGGAGAGAAGATGGAAAACCTAACAATTTGTTTGAATTCCAAAATATACTGTACATGTGTTGACTGTTTGATAGCAGTGAAGATTATATTTCTAAATAATTTTGGCATCATAACACTCATCCTATAAATGAAAATTAGGCTACTCAGTGGTCAAGTAGGCCTGTGTTGAGATAATTGCCTCTCCTCTATCTATGTAATTAGCAGGTCTGTATTTAATGGAGGTGCAAAGGTTCAACAGGCCCATGTTTGGTGTGTTCATCATTAAAAGGTCCTCTTATGAGAGAGGTGAGTCAGTCAGATGTCTTTTTGACTTATAACTCATGGACCTCTGAAATGTGGGACCTCTTTGACAATGCATTGTGTTTTATTGAGTTTGCCACGTGACAATTTGGGCCAAATAGAATCATTGACAATAATAAAAAAAGTATCATGGTAAGAATTATAATACATTATCTCTAAAATGGAGCTAGAAATAAAGAGGTACAAAACGAAAAAACTACAATCACTTGAGTACAGTACTTACCTATATACCCTCAGTTCATTTCAACCAAGCTGAATACTCATTAACAAAAGTACAATCCAACATTCTAAAAATTAACTTTTGGTTTTACGTTCTTCGCACTAAACGAGCCACTGCTGCCCCCCGGTGGACGCGGGCGGTACTGCGCCTCGTGGCCGCACCAGGAGAGGGGGAGTTGCAGATGTGGTGAGTGTCTTTTTTTTCCTCATGTTTAATTACATTATTAATTAACTTAATTATTAGCCTGGGAATTCTTTCCATCAACACATATCCACTAGTTCGACAGGACTGCATATCCAAACTGACAGCCGCACAGCCATTAGCCAAGAGGAATAGCACGCATGTCTACACAATAAGTGATCTTCATTTCAGCAGGTTTATTACAGTCACTAATAAATAATAATATAACATATGAGATGTGATGTGCGCAGCCTCAGTCTGTCATCAAGACGCGGTTGCTGTAGCCGACACCGCCGATTCAGTTGTGGCCGTGAAGATGCGCGGGGCGCAGAACATTTGTCACACTTGCTGGAAACGCATGCGCGCAGAGGACAGAAACCAGTTCCAGTCAGGTCGCGACAGACGGATGTGATCAAGCCACAGAATCACCTGTAATCTGGCATTCATGGTGACACAGTGAGTAGACATTTCTTTTTGACTGCTGCAATCACAGCGTGTGACACACAGTGTGTGTCTTTTTTGGGTAAAATAAGGCGGATGAATTTCGGGATCCAGTGAAGCATGAGCACGTTTACGTGGATGTTCCCGCGAGCAGAAATAATGCTATTATTTGATCTATAATTCATGCATGTTGTGATCTGAAATGAACGAGAATGTTTGTAAGTAAATATCTGCAAACCTGCTGCTTTAGCCTCGGGAGAAAAACCCTGACGGTAAAAAAATATATATATCAGCTTTTCTGATCAAATAATGTCATTATGTTTCTATAAATGGCTGCAGGCTTCAGAGTGATTGCTTCGAATCGGCCATCATGCATGTATGCGCGTATGTGCTTGCGTGCGTGCGTGTATTCTCCCGATGATGCGACTGATGGATGCGATTGCTGCGGTCCCACAGTAACGCCTTGTCGCTGTCATTAGGCTACTGCCCCCCCCCCCCCCCCCCACGCACCGACAGAGATGATGGGGGGGGGGGGGGGGGGGGGGTCGTTTGTTGCTCAACACAATCCGTATTTGCTATTTGGTTGGACATGTCCAGCTATTTGCATGGCGATAGCTGCACCTAAACGCACCACGAATTAAAGTAAGCATCGCGGTTGCCTCGCACAGCTGACCCCGCGCGTCACGATGACGTAGTGGCCGTGCATTCCGCAAGACCAGTTCCCCTCCATGTTGTTCAACTCAGAGAGTGTAACCGCTGTAATTCAAACGGCGGGGCTCATCATCTTTTCTTTTTTTTTTTTGTATGGCCTCGTCCCATAAATCTCCTGTGACAATTGAAATAAACAACAACATTTTTAATAATTCACTCCCTGTGGTCCGCGTGTCTCCTCCTCGCAGTTCATGGGATCGGAGCGGGTGGAGATGCGCAAGAGACAGATGCAGGTTCATCAGGAAGCAGCTGCCAGTGTCCTCCAAGCGCGCCACAGAATGGGAAACACCCCCACCAACGCCTCCAACGCCTGCTGCTTCTGCTGGTGCTGCTGCTGTAGCTGCTCCTGGTAGTGATGCCCCCCCCCCCAACACACACAGAAAAAAAATAAGCTTTTGCATCAGATGTTCATTTCCTGTGAAAGTGACATGCTGTGGTTTCAGACTGCATTAATAATATTCATGCTCCCTCCTTTCCCTTCGTCCGGCCTTCTCTCGGGGCACGTTTCTTGGCTTCAGTGTAGCAGCAGAGAAATAACTGTTATGGCTTCATTTGAATGCCGACGTTTGCCTGATAGTGAATGAAAGATGAAGTACTTGAGACCCTCTGAATGTGACGTGACAGCCACGTCTTTCTGTAACGTCAGAACGTCCCTCTCGGCCTCAATAGTAGAAATGGCTTCCTCTTAGCCTCCGTCCTCCCCCCATTCGACAACAACCACCGCCCACACACCATCATGGCAGAAAAACAGGAACACGGGGGTCCCGTGTCCGTCCACCGGACGGAGGCCTCGGGGGCTTTTAATCGCTTTTGGAAGCGTCGTCCGTTGACTCGTGCTTCGTCTTGAAGGATCGGCCGACCCGTTTGGGTGCTGAACGCATTCCCTCTCTACATCTGTATCGCTTCCATCCGACTGTTGCACAGCTACAGCGTCCCCAGGCGGGGCGGCTCGCGGTGAACTTACGCCCGGACCAATTAGGTCGACAGCCAGCTGCTACATCAGGTGTCGGGGAGCATTTTAATTACGCTCAGGTGATCCCCGAGGGGCGCTTTACCCTTTACGCAAACGTTCCCAGAAGACCAATCCGAATCTACTGTAGGAGTTGTGTCATCTCGCCCTGCAGGGCCTCGACTCTGATGAAATGGGCCAACAGAAACTCTCCGTAATGCCGTTTACATTAATGTGCCGTCGTTCCGGGTCCTTTTTTCCTTCATGATTTGGGCCCGGCTGTTCAATCGAAAGTCTTCTTCCTGGCGAACTCGCCGGGGACGACATCTGGAAAGCTCGCGCCAAGCGGTGTCGCGCTGGTCACGTGACTCGAGGGTGGTCGTCGTGCGCGTTGTCGTTGGGCCGTATTTGTTTTTCTAACCTTAAATCAAGTAGCTCTGTTCTTGGTTTAGAAAACGTATAAAAGTTGTGACTTTGCTAAGCGAAGATAAAGGTCCGCTGCTGGTGCCACATTCGAAAGACGTCCCCTGTTGATGGGGACATACTTTCTTTGACATGTTTGATTTAGAAGTCCAGCCGACTGCATTATCTTCAGTCAGAAAGGCGGACGTTAAACAGACTCGAGAGTTTATTTTAGACGCTCGGCTGCAGCATCAAATATGGATGACGGGCCTCGTTTCCCTTCCTTCCAGTTTGACTGTGAGGAGCGAGGACGAGACGATACAGAGGTCCACCCTCGAGCCCAGAACGGACGGAACCACCAGTTGCGAAGAAAGGTAACGGCCCCCGAAAGACCCAGCGACCCCTCCCGTTGTGCCGTTACTGAGAGGATCGAATCCCATGCCTTCCGCCATTCTTTTTTTTAATCTCTAAGCCCGAAGCCCACCCTGGAGGACGCGCGCTCCTGGACCGTGTCGTTTGAGCGGGTGATGAAGAGCGCAGCGGGCCGCGGCTGCTTCAGGCGGTTCCTGCGCACCGAGTTCAGCGAGGAGAACATGATGTTCTGGATGGCCTGCGAGGAGCTCAAAAAGGAGACCAACAAGACCGTGGTGGAGGAGAAAGTCCGTCAAATATACGAGGACTTCATCTCAATCCTTTCCCCCAAAGAGGTGAGCCGGGTGTCACGGCTGCGATGATTAGAGCTTGGATTATTTAAAAATCATCGTTGTTGTTGTTGTTGTTGTCTCCCCTCCCGCCCTGCAGGTCAGTCTGGACTCGCGCGTTCGAGAGGTGATCAACCGGAACATGCTGGAGCCGACCTCGCACACCTTCGAGGACGCGCAGCAGCAGATCTACACGCTGATGCAGAGGGACTCGTACCCCCGCTTCATAAACTCCTCCGCGTACACGGAGCTGATGGAGGGCCTGGAGGAGCCCCCACCCTGAGGCCTCCTGTTGGGAGTCCCGCCATTTAAAGACACACAGGACCAATGGACACTACATATAAGTGGTCTTTATCCAGCTGTTAACTGCTGTTTATTTACCCTCGATTAGCTTACCGAAATACTTGGAGCAAACAAGAACAGAAGAAGACATATCTATATTTTTATATAATCCCTAGCGCTGTACAATGTACTTTTCTACCTTGTTTAATGAGGGAGAGCATGCGTCTGTGAGCACTGCATTGGTATTTAGGTATTTGGGAGCCTTAATGCATATACAGTTCTCGTAGGTTTTATTTAACAGTAACTCAAGAAGAAGGAAAGTGCCTTGGAATGAGATCTTCTACACTAGCACCATGGGTCCAACACGACTTCCCCGTGTTGGTGCTTTCAGCTCTTCTCAAAGCTAAAAAAGGTTTTTACAAATCGACGAGCTGACGCCCACAAATAGATCTAGCCTGTGTATCAATACCGTGATGATAGTCTAATATATCTGATTCAAACAAAACCGAACACACGACTGTGACCACTGATATATTTGTGTATTAAAATAAATGTGTGAAATAGTTATTTGAATTCTCACAAATTTAATAAAGCACATTCGGATGTTGTTTTTGCTTCTGTGTGTTCAACACGTGGTACATTATATAATCAATCAATATATTTTAAGATTTGTAACTTCTGCAAATTACAGCTACAAAGAAAATGATGCATTCCATTTGAAATTGTTGATTCCTTTTTTGAGTCTGAACGAAAACTCACCTACACGTCTCGCAGTTGTTATTTTTTGCACAACAACAATCCAAACACGCTGAAATATCATATTTACAATAATTCAAAAGGTCCAGTATTCAGTGGCATCTAGAGGGGAGGTTGCAGATTGCAACTGAAACTTGTAAAACTAATGAAACAAATACCTATTTCGGAAGCTGGAAGCCAAAAATGTTAAGTTATTTTTGCTCTAATAAAAAGCCTTAAATAAATTAGTTGATTTATCAACAAATAACTTGTATTAGCATTATTGCATTTTGGCTACATAAATAACAAAGGGCATTAAACCACAGGCCATTTATTATGAGATAGTAGAGGTATTAAACTGTGAAGTATAGCCCTAGTTAAATATGTTCCTTGCAAGAAATGGCTCGTCTTAACGGTAGCTTTACGATCAAGCGCCTACTGTTACTCTAACACTGAGGGTTGTGCGCGGCTCCAGGTCCGGATACAATACGGTTTATCATCATCCTCCTCCAGGTTCAAAATGAAGCCCCAGTCCTGTCCGGCGTAATGGATAGCAGCGTGGATACATTGTCAGTCGGCCGTTGGTTCCTCGAGTCCACAGAGCGTCGCCGGGGTCGAGCCCCAAAGGGCGGCGGGCGGCTCGGCTGCTCTGCCGCTGCCCGAGTTCATTCGTTGCTGATGGGAGGAAGATGCTTCTCTATGAACCGTTTCACATCCACCATTTCCTGCCCGGGTACAGAACAAAAAACAAAAAAAACAAAATGAGTCACGTGACGGAGGACGGGGGACTCGAGCTGCAGAGAGCGACTTGGCCCCGGCTGACCTCTGGACAGGCGCTGTGAGGAAGACCCCGATACGACTTGAAGGTGACGTTGGCCGGGTTGATGAGGCTTTTCATCTTCTCCGCTGTCTGGCTGCCAAACATGAAGGGCACCAGGGGGTCGGCGTCCCCGTGGCATTGCAGGACATGCATGTCCTTGTTAACACTGTTGGCAGATGCCTGGGGGAAGAAGAGATTAAGAAGAGATTATCTTGATATGATAGATTAGGATTTACCTCGTGGATATCCCCCTTCACTGTAATTCAGTTAATGGTTAAAGACGTGTGGAAGTTTGAACCTGCATCTTTTCTTGAAGCTTCTGTTTAAGTGGTCACTGAAACACTGAATCATTTGAATTTAAGACAGAAAATTGAAATTGTAATATATTTCAGACTACCTGAGGGAAGGAGTTGCGGAGAGGAAGCCAGCAGCTCAGAGCGACGACTCCAGCCAGCTTCTGCTGAGTAGTCAGAGCCGTGTAGAGAGACAGCGCTCCGCCCTGGGAAACACAAAAACAATCATGACCAAATAATTCAGAGTCGCATATCAACGGAATCAAAAAGCATCGAATTGGCTTCACTGAGAAACAGACTCTGCTGTTATTCATTTTAGTCTATTTTGAATTCAGGTCAGAGATAAAACTAACGCGTTTTTCTTTTCCTCCAAAGTAAGAGGTGTTATTATTATTATAAGTAATTATTATTTCCCCGGCTGCCTTCCAACTCAACTAAAGGTTTGTGTACGAGCCACACGTACCTGTGAAAATCCACCCAGGAGAATTCGGTGTGACGGTATTCCATTTTTCACTTCTTGGTCTATCAGTGCTTTAACTGGAGAAACGAAAAAAGGAAAATAACACTCAAAAGATTTACAAGCTCTTCATGCGATTCACGCAAAATTGGCAGCCCATCTCTAGCATGCGTGAAAATGAAATTCAAAAGGACGTACTGTTCTCGGAGGCTCTTTTAATACCAGCCTCATCTTCATTTGCATCGGGGCTCAAGCCATGGATATCAAACCTTTACACAACGACAAGCAGGCGATAAATATTGTATTTGTTGTATTTGTGATCGTCAAATCGGTTTAAACACAGCGACACTTACCAGGAAGGCATTGACATTCTCATGTTCAACGAAACAGGCATGGTGGGACTGTAGGCAATGAAGACAAGCAAAATCTTAAGACGTTTTACCACTTTGTCCATTACAGTTACAGCTTTCTGACGTGTGAATACTCACGCATGTGGACAGATGTATTTCACATGTGGTAACCTGATGCCTGCGAAACCTTCTGCCCAGCCATGTCTGTCAATATTGGACAAAAATTAAAGCCATTCAAATAAGAGAATAACAAATGTAGCACCAAAGAAGAAGGTCTTCACGTAACTTACCCAGTGTCACCAAGGCCGTGCAGAAATATCACCTGTACGAAAACACACAGGTGAAAGGTCGGTGGAGACATGGCGGTATATCAGCTTTTCGCTTGTTATTGGGTTGCATTTCTTTCTTTTGTTTGTTTTAGCTTTAAGCAGCTGTGCGTGAACTCACCGCCGCGGTGGCTTTGCGGGCAGCAGGCACGATGGCAGGTAAAGGCACTGACATGTTGTTACCGCACATACAGCGCCGAGGCAGCTGGTGGGGGACAAAGTTAGCTCCTGTTAGCTAAAAGCCGCGCTGCCGCCTCCTGTCAAACCCGCGGTCGATCTTCGCGTCGAGTCTGGCCGTCAAAGAGCGGAGCGTTAACCGGCGAACGGAGGTCGACGAGCCGCCGCCTGGTTTCGCCTCTGGCGGCCGTGAATTCCTTTGTAGAAGTTGAATTTTTGGGGGGAATAACGCGCCCCAGGATAACGCCGTTCGTCACCTGGAATGACACGGTTTGAAGTCCCGCCCCTCGTCGCCGTGATTGGCTGTCAAAAGAGGTTTTTGACAAATACAGTAGTACAGATTGGTTAGTTCACATGTCAATGAACAGTACTTTAATAATGGTTATATAGCAACGCTCGTTTCGACACTTATAAAGTAGAGACAATACCCTTATCCAACAACAAAAACATTTAATTACAAAGTAGTTATTGGATGTATGAACATGCAACGTATTGGATAGTCATCTTTGACAACGATTTTAAAAGACACATGTTTTCATTTGTTTCATTTAAAGATTGAACGTTAGAAAATGTGTCACATTACATTTGCTTTGATCATAACAATACTAGTATTTAATAATAATCACCAATGATGCGTCACACCTCAATAGTTTACTGCACATTTTGACGGTCGTGCTTTTATTTTGAAGATGGAGGTAAAACGAACGACTTCCGCTCACCTCCGTCACGTGACCTACATGTCCTTGGTTTCGCAGTCTTTGACATGTGAGAGGAGAAAACATGTCTTTTCCCAAAAAACCCGCAAGTAAAGCGCTAGGTATTTTGCAGAATCTCCCCCGGATAAGTTTAGCAAACTTGCGGCCTGAACCGGGAGCCAAAAAGGCGGTAAGTTTTAATGTAGCAACACCAAAGCTGACATAGCTAACGCTAGTTAGCACGCTATGTTAGCCAGTGGAGACGAATGCTAATATGGACTCTGTTGTGTTTATGGCAGGATGCACTAGCATGTTATTGTAATTGTAGGAGACGCGGCGGGGCAGAGGACAGCATGGCGGCAACAGAAGCGGCCGAGGACACAAGGGAGAGCGACAGAGAGGCACCCGGCCTCGGCTGGGATTTGTAGGGGGTCAGACTCCGTTTTATCTCGCAATCCCTAAATATGGCTACAATGAGGGACACAGGTAAACACAACATGTCAACCTGCCCTCCTCCTTTTAAAACTAACCTTTGTGTTACAACGATTAACACATCACAATCATTGAAAATGCAAAACGGTTGGAAGAAAAAAAAATTCTACCAAAAACACATTGTTTCTATTTCTCCTTTGTTGATGTTGCTTGTTCAATAATTCAGCCAGCTTGGTTTTAGCACAGATGCCTTTTTGTATTGTAAGTTTTCCTAAACAGAGCATCTGATTGTGCTGATCACACATGATTCAACAATAATTAAGCACAGTGGGTCGGTGTGCTCCTCCTCAGTCGACGGCCACAGTACCAGCCTCTGTCTTTGAGGCGACTGCAGTACCTCATCGATCTGGGACGAGTCGACCCGACCCACCCGGTAGACCTGACCCAGCTGGTCAACGCCAGAGGAGTGACCGTCCAGCCTCTGAAGAGGGACTATGGAGTCCAGCTCGTTGATGAGGTATACTGGAGGCACAATGTTGATGTTTAAGAATGTTTTCATCCACCGCAGCAATGAAACGGGGGTTTAATAAGTTGTACATTACACGTTGGAGACAAGAACAACATAGCACTCACAAACATGCAATATTTTTTATATGTCAGCAGCAGAGTTTATCAAAGCTGTAAAGATCTACCGTAAGGACAATACCTTTTGGCTGACAGTAAAGCATAGATATGGGAAGAGAAATAACTCCAATAGAGAATTAACAGGGTGCAGCCCATCAGGTCACTCTGAGGCTCTTTGCTCTTCTTGTGCCAGTAGATGGCACCACATCACAATGTTGTCATGCTATCGCAGGTCAAGATGTTGTTTTTCTGCCAGGAGTTCCTCCTTTCATCTGCATTCTCTGTTCAAGGGTGCCGACATTTTTTCTGCAAAAATCAACATCGAGGTTCAGCGAGCTTCCGAAGGAGCCGTAGCTGCTATTGAGAGGAACGGAGGGGTCATCACTACCAGTTACTATGATCCTATTAGCCTGGGTAACTAATGACCGATCGCTCTCATGCCCCCGCTGACCTTGTAATGTTCATCTAGTCCATCGAAGATAATAAACGCAATCTCTCTTTTTTTCGCAGGGATTCTCATCAAGCCCGTCCCGTTCTTCTTGCGCGGGCAGCCCATTCCGAAGAGAATGTTACCCGGGGAGGACATGGTCCGGTATTACACAGATGCTGAAAGCCGGGGTTACTTGGCCGACCCCGAGAAAATCCAGCAGGCCCGGCTGGCCCTGGCACTGAAGTATGGATATACTTTGCCTGACATATCAAAGGATGAACTTTATCACATGCTCTCCATGAGGAAGGATGTTCGACAGATCTTCTTTGGCCTCGCTCCAGGATGGGTCGTTAGCATGCCAGAGAAGAAGATCCTGAAACCAACGGATGAGAAACTGCTGAAATATTACAGGTCATAGGTGTGAGGAAATAAATGTTTATTTACAGTAGCTCATGGCAAAAAATCTAAAAATACAGATGTTGGGATGTTCAAAGCCGTGGACATTTTATATTAAATGTTGGGGGGGGAAGGGTTATTAAACTTTATCCTGAAAACTACATTGAAAGGGTTTTTTTTTGTAGTAATTTTAAGTTGCTGTGCGTTGGAGTGGCTGTCGCCTGACGGCCTCGTGTCAAAGCACAACCGGCCCGTGTGGTACGATGGAAGGAACGTGAACTGTAACAGGTGAGGGGGAAATAAGGAAAATAAGATAACTCAAAGAATGAAAACAGGAAACAGATGCCTGGCGATGTGTGTTACTTGTGAAATGGGTTGCCTAGGCTGTAATAGGGGGGGTTTTAAATTAGTCATAGGCAGCTGTATCCTGGTCTGGACGTTCAAAAGATCCCTCTCCATCCTCTTGGAGCACAATCACAGGCAAACACATACATACAGCTTTGCCCCTGTTATGCCTCAAACATAAAAGTGCATTGAAAAAAAATGTTTATGCTTTGATAAATTAAGGAAACTACTTTGACTTAATCTTGATTTCACTGAGTATAAATTTTATGTGTTTTTTTTGGTTCTGGTTGCTGAGATTTCAAAATGAAAACTAGGGTATCGTGAGGCAGAATCTTATTAAGATTTTGAGATGTTTCAATCAACACTTTCTGGCACTTAACCTCCTGCGTGTACCACAATATACTCTGGGAGCGTTTGGCTGCATGATTGTTCTCTCCGTTACGATAATGTTTATTTTTTTTAAGTGAAAATGGCACACGCTCTATAAATAACTTGGTATTTTACGCAGATATGGTCTTAAGGGACGCTGCCATAGAGTTTATGTTGGTTTAAAAACACTTTATCAAAGGAAGCATATGTTTGTGAGTGTGTGTGTGTGTGTGTGTGAGAGACTGCAAGTCCACAAGCATTGTGTTCTTACACAAAGTCCCCTCTGCCCTGTTAGTTACTGGTAGACGGGGTATTATTTATTATAAGAATACAAATAAAGTATGCACAATACGATGCACCAAACTGAGTTAAATGTAATTCATTAAGTTTGTAAATAATGTAAGAAAAAGGAAGCACTTTAGGCGTGTTTCTTGGCGTGTCAGAGTGTTACCGTAGGAGACAAAGGTTACACTTTGATGACTTTGCTTGTGTTTCCCCCCCGAGTGTTTTTCCTGAATCTCAAGTATCCAATAAACTACACAAGTAGTGGATACGTACACAACCGGCCCTGCCAGGAAAACCAGCCCAAATCCTAACAGCATAATACTTTAAATAAATCTCGCCACAGGAAAGAAACAGCACAATCATTGTTTATGGCAGAACTACAGCGCTTATCTTCAAAGCAGCAGATCCTTTTGAATTTGTATCGAGCCTCAGACGAGCGAAAGAGGGGGAAAAAGAGCGAGCAACAACATGCGAACGTGTGGCTGCAGAGAGTTTGCCCAAAGGGAATGAAGAAATCCAATCAGGGCTTTTCTCTATCAATTACACAGAAAGCAGCTCGGACCCTTTCACTTTATTTGTGGGTCTCTGCTCCAAATAATCTAATGTCTGAGTCTAACCAGTTCACACTATTTAATTAAACATTCAAGCATTGGAGCTGAGCAGACCGGATTGTTTTGGTTATCTGCTGCCGCGAATGAGCCGTTTAAGACAGACACAGATATCACGGTGTCTCACGGTGTCTCACAGGTCTCGGTCTAGTTCCAGTTAATAAATAGGGCTAATTACAGCTAAATGCAGCCGTCTTTCCTCCGTCTGCATGAGCAGAGACGCCGTTGGGCCTGCGTTGGTGTTGAGTCAAGGTCAGATTGCCACGGATGCCGCCTGGGATCTTTGTGTCCACAAACATGGAAGTAAACGCGTGTAACAAACAGCAAAGACACTGACATCAAAAGCTCAGCTGCACAGTAAAATGACTGGAAGACTCATTTCAATTGCTCAGATAAGACGCTTATCAGTACAATGCAATTCCTAATTTACAAAGAAAGGCCCTTTTCTTCCTGCAAGAGTGGAGCTTTGCCTCGTTAGCCGGTCTGAATGATCGACAGATGCAATACGATTAGAGGCCGTTGTGGCTGCAGTGCAAGAGACAGACTGAGGAGTTGATGGAGCTCTTTTGTAATTAATCAGAATTCTGATCCGGTGTTTCGACGGTAAGTCGTTTATCGACTAAGTAATGATAATCATTTTTGAGCTTTTTGATTAAAAAGATTAACATTTTCAATTGTTATCAGAGTCACAGTACAAAACACAACATTTACAAAGAACAAATCCTCCCACTGGAAATGGTCAATATTGATCAGTGGTCAATAAACTAATCATTTAAACCCCTAAATGATGGATAAAACCGGCAGTGAAAATGTGCAAATCCTCAGCGCTCCTTCGGCTTTGCACGCTGCACATCCACCAGCTGGTTCGTGTTTGAAGTCTGGCTGAGTCGGGCCGGTTATCTCTGCCCAGAGGTGGGGGCATCATTGTGTTCTGCTAATGAGACTACATTAGGCCTGTCTACACCAGGGGGGGGGTCTTGTAATCCTCTCAGCTGGCCTGACGTGTGGGCCGGGCAGGGCGCTGTTTACACGGGGAGTGTGGAGGCTAGCGCTCAGGACCCCAGCCCTTAGTCCGCTCAAACACGTGATTAAGAGGGGGGGGCACACACACACTGCATAGAATGGTGTCTGAGTCTTGACAGTGTATCTTGATGCTGGCCTGCTGTGCCCATACAATTCAACACAATGCAACACAATCCCTCGCTGCGAAGATCATGGTCATTACGCCCCCCCCCCCCCCCCCTTCACACCTCGCGGCGATGAGACAATGCATCGCTTTAGGAAGGAGCCACTGTAAGGAAAGTCGGTGGGTTGGCACTGAGGACGGCGAGGAATACAGTGCTTCATTACCAGAGGTCAAGACGCAGGCGGGAGGCCTCACTTTTCTTCTGATCATTCTTTGGATGGATTCCTTCAGGTTAGCAAATCCTTCAAATGTCCATCCAGAGGATTTAAGAGTGCGGGAGCCCCTTTTCATTCACAAAAAAGCTAAAGTCCCATGAAAATGTGTTGAGCGAACCATCCTTTTTGTCTACAAATCACATCCAGACCATGAAGAACTCAAAAATCCAGCCAATATCCAACCCCGAGCACCGCGCAGAGTCAGCAGCTTTGTAAAATCCTGCTCAACTGTCTCCTGGAAGGTCTTCAGCCGCCTGCTTGGCCGACACTGATCCAAAGTGAAGACGGGGAGGAGTGTCCCATATATAAGTTCTGTCCAATACAATGACACATTGTGATCAGAAAGACACTGAGAACAATCCCTATTCACAAAGCATTGAGTCCATTCTGCTTGTTTGGCTCTGAGACAATGCAATGATACCCTGCTGTCACCTTATAGATTAGGCTTCATCAACAGGGACAGAATGGAGGAAGAGGGACTGGTTTTCGGTTTTCCCTGAATAGGGGGAACCACGGATGAGCGGATGACTGAGTTTCCAACAGGCTTTCTTGCCATTAAATGAAAATTTAATAAGTTTCCAAAACGTGCAATACTGAAGATGTTACGCATTTGAGGAGGAAAGGAGGTTTCATCACATTCCAATGAAGAGCAACATTCCCTCTGACACAAATCGTCTTTTTGTAACATTTGATTGATTGGAACGTTTCATAGAAAACATTCAACTTATTTAACTGGTGTCACAATAGATTAACCGGGATTAGTTATGAGTGGGTCCACGGCTGAACTTAGTGTATTAGGGTGTTTGTTGGGGCCTTTTGAGGTTGATTGACGGTGATGTGAACGTTGTGACGTCACATCAATCAGAATGTGCAATTTTGATTACCCGCATTTAGTTTTAAAAACAAGTTATCTTTAAGTCCTCAGGCAACAGAATGTGCTCCGTTGTTTATGCGTCAACACCTAATTGATTGAACCGGCTGATGTTGTTTAAACGTCCTGGTTAAGTCGCTTTGAATCCACATGTCAACCAGAAACGTTGCTGGTTTTCAGCCGACTGGATTCCCACAGAAGCTCAGCCGAAACTCGCGTTATTGTATTCACGCTGAGTCGTTCAAGCTAATTGATTAAATCCATTAGTGCTTTTCACAGCGAGTTGGAGCGTGCGTCCCGTTCGACCCCGCGGATGTGGATTCAACCCCTGACTCTGACTGTGGGGAAAACGAGCGCCCCCTCTCTAACTCCGCCCCCCTCCCACACAGCCATTCGCCACACACTTGGTTCGTTCAAATTCATAATTCTGTTTAAATGTACTTTTAAATATCGTGTGCTGATTTTCTGTGGTTTCTTATCGTATAATCTTCCTCTTGATCACTTTAAATGAAATGGTTTAAGTCCAGTTGTCAAAGGGAGATGAGGAGGACAGATGTCTTTTATCACTTCTGTTGTTGAATTCTGCTGATCATGTCTATTGATTAAGATATCATCCGGCCTGATTCAATGCTTAAAATCTAAGTCCAATATCTTACTCCTAAACGGAAAATTCCCACCGTTTTAAAGCTTGCACATTCTGTGTCATCATTTAACAGGAGAATATAAAGCGTAGACGTGGATGTTATTTTTCGTTCAACCAATAACCAGTCCTTCTTTTCCTTGTGTATTAACTGTGCACTGAACCATAATACACAGTATTTACCATTTAAAGTGGCCGCATTAAGTGACTCGTCTGCAGGGACAAAGCGGTGCAGGTGCTGCATCACCGTGGGACCGTGTATTGCAGATTCCACGTCGCTGCTGTCACAGTAATGGAGACTATTGTGTGTCTAATGTCAGTCCCCGCGTCCCGAAGACACATATTCATTGAAACCACGCGGAGGAGGTGAGCACCTGTAACGGCATCCTTTTATATTAAATCACAGGATCACACGCCTTTCCAGAGAGAACATCAATGGGGAATACACATCATTATCATTATTATTCGAGTGTTTATAGTGCTTAATTTATTCTGATATTTTGCACTTCGTGGCATTCTTTTAAAATGTTCCAAGATCTAAATCGACGGTATCAATAATTCCCAACATGTATCCGTATTAAAAGTGATTACTTGCTTTCATTTTTGCTATGCATATGATCATTTGGGATTCTTTTTCATTTTCAATCTGCTATTTTATTTCTATACATCCTACATATTGCGACAAAGTGAGAAAATATTCTCTGCAGGTTTACAGGTGGCCAGTTTCTGTGAGTCTGAACCTCTGCTGGACGTTTGACTGATTTCAATACGCTTGGTCTCAATCCTCTGCTCACTATATTTCATTAGCTTTTCCCCATTTTACATCCACGTTATTAAATGTCAGAGACCAAACGCATCTGATGTCCTACGTGAGCGCATCACCCCCCTTTGTACACACTTATCAGTTTTTTTTGTGTCGAGCAAACATTTGCCAGCGGTAATCGTGTAATAAACACTCCTTGATCATGTTTGTTTCATTCCTGTAAAATGTGCTTTGAGAGAGACAGTGGATGGCCGATAAGAGCTGAGAGCCACGATGTAATTAGTAACCAGCTCGGCCTCCTGGACACTTTGATGTGCACCTATCAATACTCTGCGGCCTTTCAGGGCCCATTGATTGCATTCCATTCATCTCCGATAGGCGAAGGTGTCATTTGATTTTCTCTAATATGGATCCAATAAGTGAATCAAGGAACTGGTCTATTTGACTCCAGTTAAAACATGCATATGCACAGATGTGTGAGCAGTTAAACATACACGCAAATGCCGTGTTTTACAGACTAATAAAACGCATTTAACTCAGAAAAAAGGGAAACAATGTCTCTGTTTTTTGTTTTTTTTTGCTCTTTTAGATGAATCCCGCATCCCTTGTTGTTTTTGTTGCGGACTTTTCCATCTTAAGTTTCGTGTGCTGGTTGATTGGGGCGTCGGATGGGCCTATCGCCGACCCGACAGAAAATCACCTGGAATTCACACCTTAAATCCACTCCTCCACGCCTCCCATTGGTGGAGCCCCCGCATATATCCGTCACGGTGCACCGCCAGCACGATGACAGCGGCCTGCGGCGGAGTCACAAGCCTCATCGCCATCGGTAAACATGCATTTCGGCCGCGACCCCGCTGCTGCCTTCCAGCTCTGCGCGAACAACGCCGCGTTCGCGTCCGAAGCGTCGGCCCCCGCGGACGCGGAGCGGACGGCCGAGGTGCGCTCCCCGAGCTCGGGGCCGTCCAGCCCGCTGTCGGTGAACTCGGACTCGAGCTGCGCCAGCCCCGAGGCCAAGTCCGTGTCGGCGCAGCAGAGAGTCAGGAGGCCCCTGAACGCCTTCATCATCTGGACCAAAGAGGAGCGCAGGCGGCTGGCGCAGCTCAACCCAGACCTGGAGAACACGGACCTGAGCAAAATACTTGGTAAGAAATCCATTAACAGCTTGACAATTTAATTGTAATACCATTTATTGGAACGCCATTTAAATTTCACATTCAAGCAGTTTTGATTAAAAAAAAAATGCTGATCTTTAACCCCAATGTGTTTTCCTGCAGGAAAAACATGGAAGGCCATGTCTCTGGTTGAGAAGCGTCCATACATGCAGGAAGCGGAGCGTCTGAGAGTCCAGCACACCATCGACTACCCCAACTACAAGTACCGGCCCCGCAGGAGGAGGCAGCTGAAGAAGACCTCCAAGCCTCAGGCCGCAGAGGCTCCCCGCGCCTCGCTCTGCGGCCCCGGATACCCGGTGCCTTTCAACCTCGCCTATCTGCTCCAGAACCAGCAGCAGTGCTACCCAAGCAGCGCCGCTTTTGCAAACTCCCCAGCCAGCTTCACCCCCTCGCACGGCTTCCCAAACAGTTCAGATTTTCTAGACACAACTGCAGCAGCAGCAGCAGCAGCAGCAGCAGCAGCAGCGGACGTGTCATCGAACGCGCCCGCGGTGTACCCGAACCCCCCCGCGTACCCCGCACAGCCCCAGCCGTATTACGGCGGTCAGCGAGGACAAACGCAGCAGGGCTTCTGCAGGCCCGCGGGGCCCCAGGCGGACCAGGGGGAGTCCAGCGGGGTTTACGGGGGCCCGCAGGGACCGGCCGGGCCCTCCTTTGAGTTTTACCTGGCACAGGTTCAGCTGGACATGCTGTACGATCTGGACCGCAGCGAGTTTGAACAGTACCTGGGCCCCGGCCCCCACAGGCCCGAGTCGGTGGACCCCGGCTGCTACCAGAGCGGCCACAGAGAGGGACGCGCCGTCTCGTGAAAGTACTAAACGTGGTGTATTTATTTATTTTATGTCAGCTCGTCATCTGACAGTGACTGCTGAAGGTGTACATGGTGCGTTGTTAAATGACTATACTGTACTGTCTTCCAATGGGATTATAATAAATAAATAACAGTTAAACACAAAATGTACTTGTCTTTATCACTATTTCTGAAAATAAGACAAAGGTCAACTGAGTGAAACACTATATACATTGTAGTTGTGTATAAAAGGCAACTGCAATGTTTGTTTCACTTTCCATAAAGTTTAGACAAAGTTAAAGGGATCAATGATGCAAAAACACACTGGATATTTTTGATGCATTATTACTTTTCAGGTAAACGTTTGTCCCATCGTGACATCATCATTTATCTCGGCATTTGTTTATTTTTGGGACACTGACATCGTCAATTCTCAACCGGATGTTTATTATCTATTTGGCCAATAAAAATACTCACATATTTTAGGTAACGTAAACCCTTAAAAAAACCCGCATTTATAAACATAACATAAACACGTATAGCAATGTTTTTAATCATTAGTAGCATTTCTTAATCATTATAGCAAGAAGTTAAAATTGTTGACAATAATACATAATCAGCACTTTCAAAATGACCTCATATACCTGCTTACAACTACATCAATGTGTTATAAACCATTTATAACTGCTTATAAACCGATGATTAATTACATAAGGGGGGAATAAGGGGAATTTGTTAGATACATCTTCACACGAAGGTCACTAGTTCAAACACATTTTATAGTGGTTATGTTGAACCTCACTGAAGTTTATTTTGAAAAGAAACATTGACACAGCACACCGACGCTGGAGGTTACGTAATTGTAAAAAAGAGTTTCCCTTTAAGAGGACTGCAAACGACTTTAAATATCTCAGATTGAACAATGTCGCGGCTATACTACCCTCCCATTGGCAGAAGCCAAACTGTTGACACACAGTTTTATCTCCATCCTCACGTCTTTCTTGGCTCACAGGGGGAAGCAGGGTGGGCGCCACGGGCATAAACTTCCCAACTTCCTGTTTCATTTTAAAACATCTCACAAAGGCTCTAAAAATATGCCCCAAAATCCACATATCTCCAAACTCGCTCGACTCTGGCTGCCGAATGTTTACTCATTTAGGAAAATGTTTACTTCCCGCGTTTTTCTGTGTCACAGCATCGAGGTCGCACTCGCAGATGTGAGATCCAGGTCGTCCAACGTGTCAGGTGATGCAACGAAAGCTCTTTATGCTCCTGCACAGCAAATACATATGCATTTGCATTTACACTCAATAAAAAAGTGACCGTTTTCCAATTCGATTTACAGCAAATGTACACATGTTGCAATTTGCAATTTGTTTCAAACAAAGGAACTTGATTTTATTTACATTTTTATTACTGGACTCAAGCAGTGATTAAAACCCAAACTTATATACAACATAAATATGACACATTGATTTAAGATAATTGAATGACCAAAGTCCTGCAGATTAACCATCTGTTGTTTTCACAGTCCTTAGGAGGTAGATTCCAGATAAACATATGATGTATGAATAAGACGTCCAGCCTCAGAAATGATGATGGAAATCCGATTCGCTGGGAGGAAACGCTCGGCGGAGGGAAGGATGACCTTAGGAGAGAGCAGAAGAGCTAATTAGGAAAGAAAAGACCTTCTGCAATCCAGCGCCACCTGAATGAGCGGAAGAAATCTGACGTCAGCTCAATTCCCCAGACGCTACTACAAGACACACTTTAATGTGGAATGCAGAAACGTGCCGTGATGCAAAAGGCAATAAGGTGGAATCCGCCCGATAATCCTCAAATACCACAAGCTTCATGTGCTGCCAGTCCTTGTTTTCCCTCTTTTGAGTGACTTGAACTCAAAGCTGTCGGTTCAACTCGTTGTTTTTCTCAAAGGTCGGCCCCTCGGCAACAATTAATGACCAGTCGCAGGAACTTCTTGAAGGAAAAACAACGGAATGATATCAGTGTTTCAGGTGAAAACATCATCAACAATAAACAGCAATGGAAAAGGCAGCTGGACAAATCAGATATCTCCGTCAAATATCTACAAGGCCTTGTTCTTTTACTGGCTTCTGGTTTGTTAAATGAAAAGTGAATTTGGAAGTTGTGATTTAATCAGTGACGTTAAACCCATTGAAATACATCAAGATCTTGTTTTGTAACGGTCTTTCTTTCAGCGTTGATAGTGGGTTCCTTCTCTCAAAATGTCCTTTGTCATTTATACGAGCGAACCCACATGTTCGCAGGTCGTTCCCCAGCTGTTGTGAGGGAAATGAGTGCAACAAAACTATAAATCGTTCAGGAATGGAACCAGAAATGTGCCGGAAAGCTCATGTTATCACCTGGGAGGAATGTGAGGAATCTCAACGTGTCAAACATACCGTAATTCACATTCCTCAACTAAACTAAAATACCTCATTAGATATTAAATATCTAAATGTGCCACTTGTGTTTGTTCAATATCAACAGACTAAATAGCTGGAGTTTATATTAAACCTAAGAATAGATCCGAGTCTCCTTCACCGGTTACGTTTGTGATATTTTTTGAGACATCGTTACGTTCTTCATCAATAATTTAGTTTGGGTAAATACGAGGCTGCAGTCTGCAGATGATGCTCATCCTGCAGGGACGTGTGAGGAAACTCAAACAGGAAGTGAGAAACTCAAAATCTTCTTGTCCTAAAGGAATACTAAGAGGAGGTTTTTGTTTACAACTGCAAAATGTAATTCCATTCTCATCACTTCATTAGTCGGCTCCAGTCGTGCACTAATTGGGCCGATCGGATTACTATAACTTCGTCAAGCCTCTGCCTCGGATCAGCAGCCTTTCACCTGCGTGTCTGACAGGTTTGCATCGTGCATTAAATTCGGACGTGTGCAGACTGCAGCTCAGCGGGGTCATAGGGTCACTTCACTCAAATTCTCACATCCTTTCCTTTTAACTCGCGACGTATCGATCCACTGAGGTAGTTCTAGTTTTATTTCCCTAAATTTTGAGAAACATTTTTCAAAAATCCCTGCTTATAAACGTACTTATAAAAGTACTTTGTCAGGAAGAATGTTAGTGTTCAATATTATAACATATATTCTAATATTTGAATGTTGTATTATGAAGGAAATGTTGTTATTAATCTCAACTGGACTCAGGAAACTCTGAGATTGATCATTTATAATCAAATAAAACCAACGCTATCTAAATATTAAAATAAAGGATTTAAGTGCTGCAAAATTCATTAAAAGGATCAAAAAAGTATTTTGCTACTTTAAAATGATGGAATTACTATCACTATTATTATTATTATTTTCTGTGTTCATGTATAGTTCTAATAGTGAGCTCAAAGATGAAAAAGTGGAAATTTTGAACAACTCCTTTAGATAATACCACATGAATTATATTTACAGACATGATAAGGACGAGGCTTCGTTCGCGGCCTGCAGAGATAGAAACGTCTTTGTGGTTTTCATGAGCCGAGGAGACGGACGGACGGACGATGGGCGTGAGGTCGGACGGAGCAGCAGGGCGTGTCCCCATGACCTGCTGGGCCGACACAACACTCACTATCAGCGTCCCTCACACAGGACGAACGGCTGTCAACAAAGATCAACAAACACAATCCTCAAACTGTTTGTGTCTGGAATGTTTTTTTTTTTATATTTCTCTTTAATTGCCTGATGCTGTAGTTCTGCTTTAAATCCGCTCCGACAACAACAACAACAACATAAAAGAGGTTTGCTGTTGGGAGTAATTCCTGGCAGATTATTATATGTGGAAATGACGTCACACCTTCTTCCTCAGCGTCCTCTGGTCCTTCGTGACTCAGTCTGCGAGTTTGTCCATGAGTTTATCTGCATATGTGTGTGTGCGCGTGTGTGTGTGTGTGTGTGTGTGTGTGTGTGTGTGTGTGTGTGTGTGCGTGTGTGTGTGTGTGTGTGTGTGTGTGTGTGTGTGCGTGTGTGTGTGTGTGTGTGTGTGTGTGTGTGCGTGTGTGTGTGTGTGTGTGTGTGTGTGTGCGTGTGCCAGAGTGAGCGTCATTGTTTTCGAGCACTGATTAAATAATCATTGCAGATACAGAGTTGAGACGCACCCATCAACACTGTTTCAGCTCAGGTGATTGTTTCCTGATTAAAAAAAAGGCCATTTTCTGGTTATTTGACACGCTTTTTACTGGATAACAAAACAGGAACAGTAACCAGGAATGAAACCTTTGCATTTCCTTCATAGCGAGCTACTGTCGCTCAGTTGAAAGCTGCTTTGCCTGTCAAGCTCTGTGCTCTTGCACAGGAACACATCAGGTTTTAATTTAAGAATTTAATACTTAAAGATCAATAAAAGACAAAAACAAAGACTTGCCACTGTTTTTTTTTATATCCTGAACCTTAGATGTTACCAACCGTCTATAAGAAATGCATCTCACCCATCGGCTCATGGACTGCAGTTTGATGACTTGAGGGCCGCGGCCATTTAGTTTTGTTTGGAACCAGAAGAGACACGAGCACAACCAAACATTTTTACTTTATTATTCCTGCAGCTAAATGAGTTAACCTCCGCTGGAAAAAACTCTGTTTGCCTTTGTCACAAATCACAGTTAACTAATAATGCAGCTATATTTAAATTAACATATAATGTGGGCATGTGCATGTTTTATAGCTACAAAGCATTTCCATACAATGACAACACCTGTGGCCCTGAGGTGGAATCCCTCCCCTCAGCCCCGTCAGTGGGCACCTGTTAGTTTGTGTTGACGTGGCGTCTTTAACGCCTCTGCTGATTGACTTAGCAAGTAAAATCCCGAGAGCTCAGCGAGGCCTCCCAGCAGGCGACGCACTGTGTGCATACGGCAGCGGGCCGGTAGCACCTGAGGGCAGCGCATTGTGTGCTAAGCTGCCGCTGTGAAATCACTCTGGTTGGGAAAAGCTCAACATCTGGTCGCCGTGGTCAGACGACCTCACCACCAAGATTCACCGGAGAGGTCACGAGGCGGTTTTCATGAAGGGAAAGCAGAAATTTACCCGGAATAAACTGCATTCTAAAAAGGATCAAAATAAGGAAAACGCGTAATTGCCAGTAGATGATGAACGCCATACAATTCTCTAAGTAATTCATTTACAATCAACTGTATTCTGATTCTAACTCCCACAAAGACATAACCCACCTATTTGCGTCATCTACCCGGGCTGCTTACTCTAAGATCTAATAGATATTAAGATCAGCAGGAAATTTTTTTTAAAAGTACGTCAAAGATAAGTGGTGTTGATTTGAGGCACAGGAAACCGCGTCGGGTTTGATCGGCAGCTTATTGTTGAGTCTGTGTGGGTGTTGAGGAAGGTTGGGCCTTCTCTCAGGACGCAGCCTCACTTCCCTCTCTCGGAGGCTCTCGGGAGGAGAGCAGCGTGCCTTTTAACTTTTTACACTTGTGCCGTGTTTGTTGAGGCCACATTCCCTGCGACTTGTGTTATTCTTCCTGTGCTGTTCTGTTGCCCCACTCGCAGCTGGAGGGACAGGAAGAACGATCTGGAAAAGCGCTTCGTGCATGTCGTCGGTGATTACGGGACGGCAGCGTCCGCCTGTGCCTGGTATTGGCAGGCCTCACGCGGGGCGGGCCGGCGGGGCAGCGGCAGGCCTGGATAACGCTGTTCCGTTGGGCGAGGGAGGGAGGGAGGGAGGGGGGGTTGTGGGCAACCCTCCTCGCTTCAAGGCCTCGCTTCTGCTTTTCGGGCGAGGACCCCTTGTGAGTCCTCGCAGTCGTGTCAGCACTCTTCCTGTGGAGGAGCCCGGAGAGGAAGCTCGGACCGGGGCGGCCCGAGGCGGCCAGAAGACTTCCACCACTTTCAATTTCTCGCCGGGCCGCTGCACACGAATCGTCACTCGTCAGCGCCGTCGAGATAATCCATCACGTGTCCTCCGTTCAAAATCTTCAGTGTTGCAAATAAGAGGATGTAACTTTTAGTGAAGAGCACTTCCTGTCGGGATGTTCTCAACAACAGCTTGTGCTTAAACCTACAATTTGTATTCAACCCAACTGCAAGCAAACAAATACTTTCACCCGGGAAACAGTGAAACTTTTTTATATTTTTATATGACGTATGTGGGCTTGCTGGAAAACATCTTCCTCCTCAATTAAAGCAAGAAGAAATGCAGTGTGGTGAAAGTGCAAAGTCTCGGCAGAAGTCAAGCACAAGTACACCGGCTGTTAGGATCTTTGATCACGTCAGTCATCGGATCCGCCTCACTTCTGGCCGCCGGCACGGCGAGACGCTCCCTCAGACCCCCTTTCTGTTCATTGCTTCCTCTGCCGCCGCTTTCCCAGGCGGAGGAGCTGGAGCGCCAATCTGGGGGAATCAGGAGTGACACGGCGGTCCGGCCTCCCATTGTATGTGAGCATTTACTCAGCATGGAAGAGCAAGGACAGTGAGGCTACAAGAATACAATAGGCTCATATTTATTTACTGCTTAGTAGCAGCCAGGGAGACCCCCCCCCCACAATAGCTGATAACAACTTCACAGTAATAGACCTCTAATAAAGTCCTCAGAGGGCAAGTAGAGGCCAGACTGTCGCGGGTCCATTTCAAACGCAACAGAGGAGCCGTTGAATCCGTGAAGGAGACTCGCGTGGGGGCGTCGAAACGCATCAAACCTGTCAAAAGAGCCTAGAAGAGAGACGTTGTACGTGTGATATCTCCGTGCATTCTGCGTTCTGCTCTCTGGAGGAATCGTGACATTTCATCACAGTTTGTTAAAGACAAAACGGGTACAGAAACTTTAAAGCCCAAATGTATCTAATATATAAGAAGGAACTTTCCCATTTCCTTGAAATAAGTGAAGTTATTCGTAGTCAAAACATTTAGCTAATGAACATGGTACCAAAGAGAGACCTTTTGCTGCTAAGTGAAAGTGTTTTATAGTGTGTGCAATTTATTTACAGTATCCAGGAAAGAAAAAAGGGAAACACACCTTAAAACCTGAAAAAATCAAAATGAAGCAAACTAATCTGTAGATGTCAGTCAGTCCTGCAGCAAGAAAACATGAACCATAATCCACAACCTAAAGCGAAACAATGGAAACTGAGACAAAGGTTGGTTCAGTCTGAATATTGTGTATAAAAGGAGCACTTTAGGGTTTGTGCGTAATGCCGTTTAGCTCCAGTGGAGGTCTCCCTCTTTTCCACTGATTCATAATCCATCTGTAAAACACAGTAAGGCATAAACATCCAGACAGGCAGCATTTCCCCTTAAAACCCAACGTGCAGCGTGAAGGATGCAGCTGATCAGCTGTTTCCAAAGCCTGACCGAGGCTTGACCATCTCCTTCCATGTTCTAATCCGACTGACAAATGCCTGAAAATGGACCAAAGCAGCGCCGACCATCTGACCTACATGACCGAGTGTCGGGCCTGAAAAAAAAATTAATTTTCCGAGAGGCATTATGGGAGTGTGATTTATTGGTCGCCTTGATGCCTGGTGGGTGTAATTGTGAGCGCGGGGCTGAAGTTGAGTGGCTTTCGTGCCCCCGTCCGTCCCCTCCTCCAATCCCTGAGTTTCAGAGATTAACTCAGAGACTGGATTAAAATCTCAAAATAGAGAAATCCTTTTAGATGAACAGATTGATTAAAAAGGGGGGAAAGAGGAGCCCGGGGTGGCACTGAGCTGTTGATATTCTCACCTGGGAGTGAAAGTCCACCCAATACTCTATAAAATACTGAATGTGTGTTTACCTGTGATGAATTCAGACTGTTTTAAGAAGTTTAGGTCCACCTCTGTGAGGACTTTCAAATATCAGCAAACCTTACATCTGCATGCTGCATGCTGTAGTTGCATTTAAGTTATCTTTGTTCGGTATTTCCAAAATATATTTGCCATAAAAGTCCCCATTTTGGGACAGATGTTTGATCCCTCAAACAAAAAGTTTTTAGGTTCTGACACCAACAGTTGCATTTATATTATTTTTGCAACCCAGTCTCACGTCAAGTCAACCCTTGTCACGCTGTTTCCTCAAAATCGTGACAATACTACGTTTTATTTTGGCCTATTCATTTACATTGCCTTGCAACTACGTCACTAGAAACTAATAAACGGAAGGTCTTCCACATTCTCTGATAGAAGATTATGAAAATACAACGCATACTTCTGGCTAGAAATGCCATCGAAATGCATGCAAATTTGATAGTCACGTGACCTAGTTGTAACTAAAACGTTGTACTGTCAATACAACAAATACCACGTTCCACAACGTAGCTATTACACGTTTTGCTGTGAGACTTTGTTGTATTTTTGACGCTATGCATATTTTCACAAAACTGCAACAAATAAATATACTGTACCCAATATTTAAAAAAAGCTCTTCTTGCACATTTCAGAGAAACTTGAGCTACACTTGCTTTTAAGTGTTTGCCGCCTGCTCTGTTTCTTCTTGCGCTACTGAGTCTGTTAACAGACAAAAGCCTGATGCTTGACGTCGTCACCAGCGCATTTGAATGCGGGAAGCAGGTGTACGTTACTGTGGCCTTTCAGACCAGATTTAGTCATGCACTCACTTCCCCATGGACCCCAGGTTCCCTCTCTGCGTTTCCCAGCAGAGCCCACCCCCCCCCCCCCCTCCCGCTCGAATGCACCAGAGCCACCGCAGAAAGCGCTGCCTTCAAACATCACACACGTTTGCATGCGTTCGACGTCTATTGCGTTTCCTCTGATCATTTTTTGATTTCGAAAAAACTGAAAAAGCGTGTTGTTTTGTTGCTGCCCCACTCTCTTTCACCCTCATCTTCCGTCTCCACGGCTCCCCTCTCTCCTTCCAGACCCCAGCGCTCTTCCTTCCTGCCCCCTCACAGCTTCCTGCTCCGGCTCTTATCACTCCAGAAAACGTGACACGGTCTCAGCCCAGTCCGTAGTCTACGACCCCCCCCTTTCGCTGGCCATCACTGCCTTAAATGGAAGTATCGTGGCCCCACTGGGGGGGTTAGTGCCTGCAGAGGGGGGTGGGGGGGGGATGGATATCGTCCACCTGGGCCAAATCTGTTAATGGACTTATTTATTATAAACAATATAGCCTCTACTTCACAGCCCTGCAGAGGAACAATAAATCTGAAGTGGCCAGGCGTATTTTATTTATGTATTTATTTATCTGAGGGGAAGCCGAGGGCACATTGGGACTCTATCAACTCATTCTCCTCCGAGGGGTTTTCCTCCGAGCTGAGGAAACAGTCTGCTTTGATTTACTCTGTCATTCTGTGACTGCGTGAGGCCGAGGCTGTGAAATCTGGTTTGTGGTCGAATTGATCTTATCTTCATTTATTGTCATGAAGACCCCCAAAGAATATTTTGCCATCGTTACACAGTAAAACAATGCTAAATATTTTACATAAAATCTTAGTTTATTGTATTCGTCAGATCGGATCTATCATATTCTCCTGAGCATCTTGAGTAGCATTGTGTGCATTTCTTGCAGGTGGTATTTGTTGTTGTTCTATGACACCGCTGCCAGATACGGGTCTGCTAAGGCATGATAGAGGCCGTGTTATTGTCAGGCCACAAGGCCATCTGATAAGGCGCCGCGCTCCACAGCCCGCAGCGATAACGCATGTTTTGGATGGTTTCGAGCCAGAGAGGCGGAACTTGTCGCCGCGCCGAACGCAACAATTAAAGCAAAGTTCAAAGTCCCCAATGGGCATCGATCAGAATATCTGGATGCCATTTTTCAGCTGCGAACAGGGGGGGGGGGGGGGTTCTCTCGGGTCCCCATTGTTCCCCCCGCTGCAGCGTGTCAGCGTAGGTATGGGGGGGCTTTTGTGTGGTTGCACAAACGCGGTGATATCGGGAGGGACTTTCCCCCGAGTTTCCTGTCATGTCAGCTTTTCCCATGTTAGCGCGTAGGAATAATCACAGGAGGGATGCTGATCAGCTGATCACTTGTAAGGACAAACACGAGAAAGCTTTTAATCTGTTTTAATTATATTTGTGTGCAGTCGTCACATTAGTTTTCAAACACACACTTGGCACACAGCGGGAGTTTCAGTCGCTTGCAATCTGCAGCCTCACCACTGGATGTGACTAATTCATACACACTTGACCTTTAAGCGTGAGTAATTATTTAACCGAGTTTCCTGCACTTGCTTGTAGAATAGTGAGTCGTTTGGGTTTCTTGCTGACCATTAAAATAAAACGTTGTTTTTTTTGTTTTATTGAAAGCAGAAATATTTTACTCGATCAAATCTTATATTATCGCATATTTCTTGGGCAAGGGTTCGCAAAATATTATCAGCCTACACTTCTAACAGACACAGCTTGTATGTAACCCACTTTAAAACCAAAACATTGAAAAGAAATTGCACACGCAACATGTTAATCAGTGCATTTGTTACTTTTGAACATGCTACCGCTAGTTAGCATGCCGCTAACAGCCCCGCCATACTTATAAATGTTATAAATCCTCTCATCTTGGGAAGAAAACACAAGCGAACAGCTCACGTTGTGAGATGTATTCCTTTGAACCGAGGCTGCATGGTGGGCTTCGACTGTAGAGCAGATATTGATGCTCCGGACCATTGTGTGTAAATGAACTGAGGAGATAATCTCCATCAGGTGAACTCAGACACTGAAAGGTTCAGTCAAACACAGGAACTCCTTGAAGTGTGAGATAGGCCAGATGTGTGAGATAACGTATTGATAAAATGTTCTCACGCCGCACGTTTCACTGTGACTCTTTGTCGCTGTAGAAGCCACGTTTCATTTTAATTATGTGTCAGCTCTCACTTTTCTCTCAAATAGAAAATAATAACTAAAATAAATAAGGTGAAAGCTAGTTTTTCACGCCTGAGATTAATTTTAATTTCAGCCCGCTGTCTCGTTACCTTGACACCAATCCATCTGCCTCATCTGAGGGGACATTTATTCCACGAGAGCGAAAGACAGAGACAATTTGACAGAAAATATGTGCGAATCTGATTCAAGGTAGACGGTTCTTCCTATCGGTGCTGCTTGTTTCTAGTGTAAAGGGAACAACCGAGGGAGGAAGCCATCACACACACACACACACACACACACACACACACACACACACACACACACACACACACACACACAGTGCATTTCCTCCATAAAACCACAGCTGTGTGAAAACAACAACATTCCTCAGCCATTTCTCTCACTTAGACACAATAAAAGACGTGAGGGTCTGCAGAGCTCTCATGCCGCTGAGGTGAATAAAGACTCGCGTGCAGCTTGCTGTGCAATGACAGCATGATAATATAAAAGTGTGACCTGGGTCGTCCAAAAGAACTGTATTCATGTGATAAAGCCGTTTTAAGGAGCTTTTAACCGCGAAACATTAAAGGAGAAGTTATTGCATCTATGAGGAAGTTCCAGCTGTGACATTTGGAGTATTCGTTCTGTGACATCCAGAAATGACATTGCGTTTTTTGAAGCATGAGAAAAACGTTTTAAAAAGTCCAATTAAAATCGCGTCTCGTGAATTTGTTTTTTCAACCACAGCTCAGAATAAGTTTTGGTTCGGTTCTTATCTTCTGTCTCTGCAGCTCCCTTGCTCCCCTCTATTGATCCAGATTCTTGCAAGGTGCGATGCCACTGATCACACACGCCATTATTGATCGCCGTTGGTCGCCGTGGGCCGCCGCGGCGTCTTGTTAGCGCCCTCGGAGGTATCTGCGTTTTTTTGTTCCGCGCTTTAGCGCCTCGCCAAGGCAAAGGCCACACATGAAAGGATCCAGGAGTGTTTGAGCCACTGAGGAATCAATTCACACCCTGATTGTCGTACACAAAGGCTGCACTGTCTCTTAACGTACGCTGCAGAGTTTGATCAGTAATGAACTCATTTCATCCCGAAGGCGTCAAACACTGGTTTTAAAGCCCGGGTAGTATTCCAGAGTGAGTGTGCGATCTCTTCAGAATGCATCGTCATTTTGCTGCAAAACCGGTTGGACAAATTGGGGTACTTCTCTGGCAGGGAGGTCAAAGGAAGGTCAAATTGCAGAGAGTTGTATTTATGTGGCTGGTGGCTGTCAGGGAAAACAATATCGCCGCCTAGATATAATCTATCATTTGTTTTCTCGCCATATTGATGAAGCAATCCCTTTTTTTTTCCAATACAAAGCGAGAGCAGGGATTGTGTTGCAGCTGAAAATGAGAAAAAAAGCTTTCATCTATTTGGCTGGACGAAAGTATTGTTGGCCCATAAGTTATTGTTTAGAAGAACAGCTTCATTTCTTTGATGGTACAAATTATAAAATGGCTTATTGTAAATTCCTTTTCAGCTGTTTTCCTATATTCACATGCATGTTTTTTCTCCTCTGCAATAACTTAAATAGATCTCAAACTGGTGTCAAGGACAAAAAGAAAAAAGAAAGACCCCGAAATAGACAAGGCTTATCAGTTTGGGAATGGTTCATAGCACAAGCGGGAACAATGGCGTGGCGAGATGGGAGCTAAGGTTGACCCTAATAATGCGACTGGTCCCTTCAAGGAACCCGGAGAACAGGAAGCCCACTGTACTTCTGTCTTAATGGATAAAGTCATAAAAATGATAAACACGGGGTGTCAATTAGTCTCCGTCAGGTTTGGGTCGTGCCAGTAAAAGTCAAGAGATGAAAGGGTCAGCTCCCCCGTCGGGCTGACCTCCCCGCTGGTTTCCCTGAGGAAACCTGCGCTGTCCCTCTTCCTGATTCATCGGTCAATCAAGACGTTCTATTAATAGCGTCATCTAGAAAGGGTGGGAGAAGAGAAGTGAAAGCACAAGTTATAAAATGTGAGAAAGTCACCCTGAGAGCGAAGGGGGAGTGTAAGTCTACTACAACTTCCTATTTTAAAAGGCTAATCATCGGATTACACTCCACGGATGAATTAACAAAAAGTCGAATGGGACGAAGAAACAGTCAGATGATCATGTAGTTTTTGGAAAAAATCCCAGGTTTGCTTATTTTAATCAAAGAGAAAATTAGAATTTCCAATGAAAAAATGCATCACAGTTTATACACCCTGGTTGACCTGAGACTCACTTGTGCATAAATAATACACAAGTTGGATAATAAGTCGAATCCTGTTCCACATTTTGGGATTTACACTTCCTCTTGTTTACTTCAATACCACCATCATGTCTTTGAGATGTGAAGCTGCAGCCTTTGGACGGTTAGCTTAGCTTAGCATAAATACCGGAAACGAGTGGAAACTAGGTGGTTGCAGATTGGTTCTTAAGAGTTGTCAACTTAGAATAATAATTGTCTTATAAATAAGACAATAAAAGTTTTTTTTTGTTTTTTTATGTGTATGTTCATCTTTGGCAAAGGCCTCTTCCCACATTTGATGCAACTGATTGAAAGTCTAACACGGCATTTACATTATAATTCTACATTGCATGCGTCCTGTGTGAAACTACGGCATTATGGATGTTCTCAGGAAAGAGACTTTGATTATTTTAGTTTGTTGCTTCCGTTTTATTGTTGGCCGACCCCTGGCCGCTGGCGAACCCCGAGGTCACCACAACTCGTCGTGAAAAGTTTCCAAACATCCTCATGTTAGCACGACTAAAGGCATATTTAAGACTCGCCTTGGAACCGGGCCTTCGGTTTGGCCAAACAGACGAGAGGACACGGCGGATGTGCTCATCTCCAAACAGAGACAAACAAGAAATGCTTTTCGTCGGCGAGGCATCTTCACTTTGCGGGGGCCGGATGGCGAGGACATCAGAAATGTCGTCTTCGCCCAGCGCGGAGTGAGCCGGCCAATAAACACGACAGGGCCGAGTAGATTCCCACCTGATTCCCGAGCAGATCCCCGACAGATTAACGCCTCCAGAACAATGAGACGAGAGGGGAGACGGCTTCCTCTGTGTCCCCGCTCGTCTGAGGGAGACAACAGCGGCGGTGCGACCCTTTCTGCGGGGGGTTTCGGGTGTGTGCTCTCGGGCGAGGAGACTTTCCCAGCAATCCACCGAGGGAGGGGGAACGCCGTACCGCCGATAACACGTTTGTGCATGTGAGCGAGGTTCGTTTCTGTGTGATTTCCTAGATTTTCAAGTCCCCAATTTCTGTGACCAGAGAGGTACCAGGGGGGGGGAAACATGATCAAACACAGACTTTCATATCCTTTTTGAGAAGGAAATATAACCGCCTTGACCTGTGGATGACCTCCCATATCTGCAATCTCCCTGGTGGGATGATTCTCAGGTTGCTAAAGATCAACCACCAACTAAACAACCATGAAGACGTCACAGCTTCCAGCTACTCATCCCCGGCACAATAATTAAATTCCTAAGTGACTTTATCTGTGTTAAAACTTCCAGCTTCCAGAACAAGTGTTATTTCTATTTGCAGCTTTGCATCTTTCGCTCCTCATTTGTCTTCTGCACACCTGCTCTGTGCACCCCCTCTTTATCCTCCTCATTCTCTGCTGCTGGCAAAGCCCCCCCTCCCTCCCCCCCCATCCTGAAACACCTCCCGCTCCTCAGCAGGTGTTGGAGGGAAGTCATAGTCTAATCAGATAATCGAAACAATCACCATCTCGCCGTTGATAGAGACAAAGATCCACACACTGGCTGTATGGCTGCCAATTCATTTTCTACAATACACATGAAAAAAAGGGTTGTGATCTGGGTTTGACGTGTGGCTGCGACTCACCACGGTTGCAACTGTGGATACATTTAAGAATAATTCGTTGGAGTTCAACACAAACCCTCTTTTGTAGGCGAGACGCCCAAATGTGAAGTATTTTTCATCATTAGATGATTTTGAAGCGTTTTTAGAAGCTGCAGTAATCAACATTTTTTTTACATTAACAATGGATCAAAGTCTTCCCTCAGCTTTGGGAGCGCTTTAAAGTTGTTAAGCTCTTCTTTTTTTTTTTTGTCTTTTAAGACTTCAAACTGTTTTGTTTTGAGTCACCGCTCTCATCAACATTGTAGTCAACAGATTGTGGACAACCTGCTGAGCACCAGCAGACACACACAGTCACACATGATCCACGACAGAGAGGAAGAGGGAAGGTTCCGCACACCTATAGCTGTTTTTCTTCTTCAAGATTAACAGAAACAAATGATATATCATCAAACTGACAGCAAATCCATTTTCTGTTATTTGACTATTTCACAAATTCACTAAACATCCTCAAAGTGGTTCAAGATGGAGAGTAGAGAGTCCCTAAACATTTGCCACTAATTAGAGTATTGTTCAAACTCTGGGCACTTTTTCCTTCTGTGGCTTTGTCCGGCTCGGGGGATCAGCGGCGAGCGCTAACACATATACGCCTTCCGTCCATGTGACTCAAACTAGCAGCGCTGCCTCGCCGCGCGGCACAAAGGAGCCAGCGGGCACATTGTGCAATTCCCAAGGAAGCCACCCTCAGACGTTCATGCAGCGAGACTGGCGACCAGCAGCCCAACGGCGTTCCAGCGCTCACTCGGAAGGCGGACAGTTTAGTGCTGCTGCGCCAAGGACAGGAAGTGCTCGCGGAGGGACAGGAAGTGCTCACCGCTGCAGTAGCCGAGGCTGGAACTGAGATAATGCCATTGTGTAAGCAAGCCGGGTGACCTCTCCCTGAGCGCTGAGTCCAGAGGCTGGCGTCGTGAGCCCCGGCCCCCACCCAGCCCCAGACTCCCCAGGCACGGGGCGTGGGACTCGGTGGTGGAGGGAGGAGGACGGGGATGTGGGGGAGTGTGGGGAGGTGGGGGGGGGGGGGTATGAGGCGTGTCACCTCCTCTCTCACCCCCCCAGCGCCATCGCCACTCCTTTGGGTTGACTCTGAACCTCACCTTGCAGAGGAAGCGTGGCGAGGACTCCAGACTTTATGACTTCTCCTTTTAAAAGACGAGGCTGTGCACACGCACACACACACACACACACACACACACACACACACACACACACACACACACAGAGTCAGAGACACACAGAGCGAGAGAGAGAGAGAGAGAGGTGGCCAGGTCACGCTCACGTCCACTCCCATGTCACACACGCATTCACAGAGACACACATGCAAACACACAGTTTCTCTTTCTCCATTCTCTTAGGACTGCAGGGGGGGGGGAGTGGGGGGGTTGGACCATATCAGGTCATGAGCAGTAAAATAGACGATGACAGTATTATAGTCCAGATCCTGTCCCATGCATGGACCCTCCATCCAAAACACCCTCCCACCGACCCCCGGAGGGTCACCCGGCGTGCTCTCGCTGTCCCTGCCGGTGTGTCTGCGCCGGGGGGGGGGGGGGGGGGGGCACGAGAAGGTTGCATAAGCATCTCTCATATTTCTGTCAGCCCCCCCTCATGTCACAGGGACCCGTAAACCACGGCGAGATGGGAACGGTCCGAGACGGGCTGACAGGTTGGGGGCCTGCGGGCTCCGATAAGAAGCGGCCTGTGGGTGACGTTTGGGCTTCTGACCACAAACACTGGCTTCGTTCTCCGCCCTGAAAACACTCAGCGTGGGGACGTTTGAGGTGCAACAGGTTGCTTTGACCTTTTCACCGTCATGTCACCGGTCTGGTCCGGCACAGACGGTCCAAAAACAAGCAGTCCCACACATATTTTTTTCCTTTCTAAACTCAGACAAAGTTGATTGATAAAGCAATGAAGTGAATCCACTCAGGTAATAAATCATCCTAATCAACTAGGAAATAACACTTTAGGTAAAACACAACTTAAAGCTGAACACAACAAAAAGTATGAATTACTTTTTCATGCTTTTGAATATGGTGCTTTATTTTTAATCATTACAGACTTTGCAATATTACCATTCTGTGCCATTGTGTAAATAAAAATGGCCTTTTTTTCCCAGACAGAACTGTTCTGATCGTAAATACCGAAAAAGCACACAACTTAATCAGCTGTTTGTTGTGTTCATTAACATCCCAGACCGACGTCTAGTCGGATAACGACAGCGTATCCACAAATGTTTTGACATGTGAGCCACAGCCGAAGACCAAAGCGCTCCTGTATCGCCGTATTTTACAGCCGTTTTGTTGTCAGATGCTTCATCCCTTAGCAAACACGTAATGGGGTTTATTCAAGCTTTCTTATTCACGCTTATTGATGTGAAGCTTTGAAATCCTTTGTCCGGTGTTTCTCATTAGGCCGCATCAAAGAAAGAAAGAAAGTCACCATCGGGACGATTGCGCGTAAAAGTTGCGAACGAGGGGGCCGTTCACTCCACGCGTAAACCTGATATTCATCACTTTAAGACGCTTATCCCCCCCCCCCCGCCCCGCAATACACACACCGTCCATCAAGTGTGTTGATGTCTGCGCTTCGGTGTGAGTCTATTAAAAGGGTGAGAATTATAACTGCACTAAATAAACGTGATTGTAGATGAAAGAGTTCTTTCCTCTCCCGAAGCAGTAAACGGGACACATTGACAACTTTGTACTTCACCTTTGTTTTCTTTCTCTATAAATACTTCATCTATATGTCTGTATTATTTATAGTTAGTACATATTAGAAACCTCACGGTGTCTTTCCTTTTTTTTTTCCTCCAGGTTTCAGCGGCTCCAACGAGGGTCGGAGGCGGACTACTGGAACTTTTTTACACCTTTGTAGCAGCGGGCACTCCCACCACACGGTGATTGGCTGCCCGTGAGTTTATAGCGCAGCAGCCTTCACATCCACCACCGAGTATTCCGCGCACTTCAGTCCCGGCGACTCCCGCGAGTGTCTTATGGATGTGACCGATTGTTTCACCAGCGTTAAAGCCAGACGCCGCGCCGCGTTCTTTGCACCTGCCCGTCGGTCCTCCGACGTAGCGCGCCGCGCCCCGGTGGCTCTCCAAAACCTCCCAGGTGGACAGAGATGAGTAGTCCCGATGCGGGTTACGCCAGCGACGATCAGACCCAGGCAAGGTGCGCGATGTCAGCCATGATGCCTGGAATGGGACGCTGCCAGTGGGCCGACCCTCTCAGTCCCCTCGGCGACGCCAAAGCGAAGAACGAGCCGTGCGCCTCCGGCTCCGGCGGCCAGAATCGCGGCAAAACTGAGCCGCGGATCCGGCGGCCCATGAATGCGTTCATGGTCTGGGCGAAGGATGAGCGCAAGAGACTGGCGCAGCAGAACCCGGATCTGCACAACGCGGAGCTGAGCAAAATGTTGGGTAAGTCATTTTTAACGTGATTTAATCCGTGCCAGATCTGCACAGGTTATTATCACTATTTGTTCATGGTATTTACGTGCTTGTTCATTTAGTTTAGTGGTTTAATTCAAATTGTTGTTGTTTCTCAGTCATTGCAGGGATTGTAGAGGCCGCAGGTGTAGTTACCATGTTTTTAAAAGTTGCTAAGCTGATCGTGTAAGCTCCAAAACCCGTCCCGGGCCCCTAAAATGGCAACAAGCTATTTCTGTGTGCATCACCAGACTGCAAACGGTATCCGCTGACATATCGCTGATGTGCACTCTCCTCTTGACCTGCAGGGAAATCGTGGAAAGCCCTTCCTGTGACAGAAAAGCGTCCCTTTGTGGAGGAGGCCGAGCGGCTGCGCGTTCAGCACATGCAGGACCACCCCAACTACAAGTACCGGCCCCGGCGGCGGAAGCAGGTGAAGCGGATTAAGCGGCTGGACTCTGGCTTTCTGGTCCACGGCGTGTCCGATCACCAGGGCCCGTCCATGCCCGGGGACGGCAGGGCGTGTGCGGAGAGCCTGGGCTACCACGAGCACGGCTTCCAGGTGCCCCCCCAGCAGCTCGGCCACTACCGAGACGCTCAGGCCCTCGGGGGCCCCTCCTATGAGACGTATAGCCTCCCTACGCCTGACACCTCCCCTCTGGACGCTGTCGAGTCGGACCTCATGTTCTTCCCCTCGCATTCACAAGAGGACTGCCACATGATGCCCGCCTACTCGTACCACTCCCAGGCGGCGGAGTACCAGCCCCAGGACCCCCACGGCAACCACCACGGCAACCCGATCCTGCACCGGCACCCCGGCTCGACTCCGGAGCAGCCCCTTCAGTCCGCAAACCTTCCCCCCTCCTACATGGGATGCCCCAACCCTCTGGCCATGTATTACACTCAGCACTGCAGCCCCGGCCACCCCAAGCGGCACCCCGGCGGGGCCGGACAGCTCTCCCCGCCTCCCGACTCCCACCACCCTCACCCGGCAGACAGCGTGGAGCAGATGCACCACTCGGAGCTGCTGGCCGAGGTGGACCGCAGCGAGTTCGAGCAGTATTTGAGCTCCTCTTCGGCGCGCGTGGACACGGCCGGCCACTACGGGCCGCACGAGGCCGGCATGCAGGGGCCCGAGAGCCTGATATCATCGGTGCTGTCGGACGCCAGCACAGCTGTGTATTACTGTAGCTACAACAACTCCTAACCTCCTGCCCGCTGCAAGGACACGTGGTCTGACCTCAAATCTAAATTTGAACAAATAAATGTTTGTTTGTTTTTATTTTATTTGTCATTGCCAGCCTCTTGGGCACGTGAGATTTTCCAACGCCGCTTTGGCGAAGACTGTTGTACTGTAAGAACAAGCCATAGAATACTTCACACACTCGTTTAACTTTTTCTTCCTCTCTTGCAGGGATTCGTTTTGTGATGATAAATATTGAACAGACACTATTTCAAAGTTTATGTATATACTGAAGGTGTTTTTTATACTTTTTTTGCACTTTTGAGAAATAAATGTTGGCAAATAGACTCACAATCTCTTGCATTTGTTATTTCACATTCTCTTGAATTTCAGAATGCAGAAACTTTCTTCCACATTTATTCATGAAATGTTTTTAATGTCTAAATCAGAAGGTAAATCACCTAAAGCAGCGTCTGCGAATTGGTTCATTACTTACTGAAGAATTCTCTTGTCAGAGGTTTCTTCTGTACCACATGGCAATATCCCGGTTGGTTTTCCCCTCGTCCAGCACCACCGGTTGCTCACCTGGAAGCAGGGTGGGGGCCGGGGGGCCGGGGGCCCGTGACCCGGCTTCCTGGCCCGGACAGAGTGGAGGTAATCCCGGTGTCTGCGTTACACATGGCGCCCTGTTTTCGCAGTATGGGAGCACAGTTTATGCTCCGGACATCCTGCCTCTGAATGATTTAGTCTCTTCTGATTAATGGAAGGGGGCCATTAAAATTCACTACACCTCTGTGAAACAATAGGGACACTTTATTTTTTTGTATTTTCACAGCTGACCATATAATAACCAATAAGCAGTGACATTGTTTTTTTTTATTGTTAAAATATTATATTATATTAGAACGCCAGTCTGTTGCCTCATCATACGTCAAATGTATCAGATAAAAATCTTTAGGAGATTTCATCAAACCTTGAGGACGATGGGTGGTATTTATAGCTGACAAAGGATCCCGTTTTATAAATAGAGATTTACCCTATTTTAAAAGGAAGAGGTTCTTCTCTGAGGGGTCAATCACCCTGACCTCCCGATCCATTTTTAGCACTTCAGAGGAAACATGCTCCGGAGGTTTATATATTAATGCTCTTTGTTCGTGCTGAATGTTTGGAAATATTCTCATATGTTGGATAAGTGGCGGTTGGACCTCAAGGTAAATATTTCTGGTTCTTCCCACGGTTGTAATAATGATGTCACCTCTTGTTAATGTCAACTAAAAAAAAAAGGCCTTGTTAAGGTTAAAACGGCTACGCAGGGTTGTTACTCTGAGCGGGTTTGACCGATATGCGTGAGCTTTCACGTCTTCCCTCACTCACAAGCAGACTTATTTCCCTTCGGGCCGTGCAGAACAATCCACTGTAATTGGTGTGAATGTGTTTAAATTCAGTCTGCAGCTGAGTGGCAGGTTTATCCTCCTAATGGGTGCATAACAACAGGCTCAGGCCACCATCCCCGAGGCACCAGCAGAGTGGGAGGTGGTGGGGGGGGGGGGGTCACCTGTGCAGCTTTAGGGAGAGGCGGACCCCCCACGTCTGCCATGATAGTATCTCCTCACACAGATTGGCCACGGCTAATTGATGAGGAAGACTTAAAGACAGAGGAAGGTAAAAAAAAATCACACAAGCAATTATTTATAAAAGCTACGATAATAACACCTAAATAATATAAAATTCCCTTATGAACTCATTTAGATTGGGAAATAAGCAATTTAAGAAATGACTGTGTGTTTATTCAAAGACTTTAAAAAGTCTGTGCTATTTGTTCACATTTGAATTACGTAAGCAGCAGCAACAAGATGTTGACAGGCAAAAGCAAGAAAGTCAGAGGTCAGAGCAGCTCAAAGCTCAGGAAATGTGGCCTTTCATGGTTTTCCCTGCTGCAGTGTGTGTGTGTGTGTGTGTGTGTGTCCCGGGGCCTCGCTGCCGGCAATCTGCAGACACACACTCAGAGATTACAGCAGGACGGCCGGCTACATGGACGCAGCAGCACTTAATCATGGCACTGCCCTAATCTCATCCCAGGTAGCTGCCTTTCACAAACACGGCTTCGTTCATCCACTAAAGGCAGCTGCAGCCTCGCGAAGCAGCAACATCGACTCCAAACCAGCTGATATTCACGCTGTTCAGTCATACGATTCGTCCATTAAAGCCCCGTCAGCTGTGGCTGAATGCTGAGCCGACACTGGCTGCACAGATGGAAAACCTCCTTTATTATCAATCTTTGGTTAATTGTTTTCTTTGTCTTCTAACTTCTAACAAGAAGAGAAAACGAAACAGTCATTTAACATTTTTGAAAATAAGAAGCGTCCAAAAAGCACTATTTGAATAAGCAATTATAGGCTGACTCCAGTTATTTTAATAACGCATTTATCAATTGATTTTCTAACATCTCAAATACCTTTGAATCTTTGTTCTGTAGTGAACAGAATGTATTTTTTAGCTTTGAACTGCTGGACAAAACCAGGAACTTGTCTCATCAGTTACTAGTGCACCATTTTAAACGTTCCCCATAGAGAATAAATAAATAATTGATCAACTGTTTAAAAAAAAGGAGAAAAAGGTCAATGTAGTTGCAGCGGCTTTAACCCCAAACGACAAAGAAAATGAATTGAAAATATCAGATTATTATTTGCGTCAACAGAAACTCTTCTCTAGTGACTTTGACAACAAAACACACGTGCACAAACACAAAATAATAAAATGATAGTTAATGTGTAACGCCGGCCTGCAGGAGACACACACACACACACACACACACACACACACACACACACACACACACAAACTGTTCGAGGGGAAGATTCCTTTGTCCAGTTTCAGCGCACTGATTAAGTCATTGATAGTAGATTGCAAATGCAGCATGTGGGACAGCTGCAGCAGAGGGTGTGTCTGTTGTCTCATAATCCCGGGCATATGCTCTCCCTCTCCGGCCCGGCGGCTTTTATGGTCTCCGGTCACACCACCCTCCAGTTGTGCTGCCACTATATATAGTGGATGGAGTCAATCTCCACTCTCCGCGCCGTGACTCAATAGTTTATTCTCCTTCTGATTCCCGCTCTGCTTTTGTCACACGTCGGCTTATAAATAGTTGTCCCGTGAGCTGATAGACTGAACAGGTACCCCTGCTCTCCGCTCCAAGGTGTCAGATTCACGGGGATTATTCACAAATGGTTTTGGAAGTATTTTTGTTGCACAGCTGCAACGCTTTGGTGCAGCACAATTCTAACATAAACTGACACGAAACAAACGTGGGTGTGACCCATAACACGTTTGGATGAATTCTACTGCACACAAAGCATGTAAAGAGTTGAAAGTCTGATTAACATCTATCGCCGATCATCACCATACAACATAAATCACAGCTTCAGTTAATGGCAATTCAGTTATTATGCCGGTATACTTAGAAGGCCCCTGTGTTCCCATTAAGATGTATTCATTAAACGTCACATTAAAGCCATAATGATCTAATTCTTTGAAGCTATCTAAGGGGAAAGAACTGCTGAACAGAAGTAACAACAGCCGTACAGTGCAGGCGGATGGGGACGCGAGATGGACCCGGGCCGCTGCCAGGGAACATTTTCCAGAAGCTGGCTGGCACATTTTGTTTCTCAGTCAAAACTGGACTCGGGGAGCCGATCAGCTCAGAGCCCCCCCCCCGCCCCCCCACACCCCGTTCTTTTGTTTCAACCCTCTGGTGGCATTCAGGAGAATTTTTAGCAGGCGTTCGGGCGGGTAGTGAGTGTAAGATGACTGCATCAGCAGTCAGCTTCCTCTCCGCGGTGTTTTTCTTTGGAGGGCAGAGAGGTGCTCGGTCCTCTGGCTCTGCTGCTTCCCCTTCTGGGTAAACGGCGAGGCCGAGGAACCGGCAGAGTGACGGCGAAGGACATCATTCGTGACTAACTCACGTCTGTAGCTGTTGAGGAGGAAAAAGGAAAGAAAGAGCAAGAGTACGCCGATAAGAAACAGAGGAAATAGTTAGTCAGGCCGTTGTAACAGTTAGAAAGTAAAACTAAAGAATCAAGAGTTGAAATTGGTCATTAAAACCTAAATGTAAAGAATAAAGAGTTGAAATTGGTCATTAAAACCTAAATGTAAAGAATAAAGAGTTGAAATTGGTCATTAAAACCTAAATGTAAAGAATAAAGAGTTGAAATTGGTCATTAAAACCTGAACGTAGCCCACTGGGTATAAACCGTTGGATGAACAGATGTGTTTGGTTAAAAGGAAATGGTTGACCTGAATGGTTTCGCGTAAAATAAGACGAACGGTAGAGGAACAGTGATTTTTATTTATTACCGACGACCTGTCTAGAAACTGGATGAAAAGCACTCGGAGGCCCAGCCGAGGTTCGCCAGATAAATGCGGACTATTGTGTTTTTTTTTGTCTCTCTTTCCGTGAATCTTTGAATCTTCCACGCAGCACCTGTCTCCACTTCCTCGCTGCCACGACTCCTGTTTGCTCCATCAATGAAAGATGGGCTGGGAACATCCTCTATCGGAGAGGAAGCCATACTCTGAGAGATTCACACCACTCGCACCATTTGGGGAACCACCGGTAGGAAGAATAAAAATACGTAGAAATATGGTCTAAATAAAGGGGGGAGAGGGCAGCGTGTCGTGACCCGGGTCAACTACCCTTTGTTGTCTCATGGTAGTTGTGTGTGTGTGTGTGTGTGTGTGTGTGTGTGTGTGTACATGCATGTGTTTGAGTAGCTGGCAAACAGTTTGTTCTCTTCGTACTTGTATTTAATGAAATATGTTCGGTTTGTTGTGTTTTTTATAGTAATGACATATTACTGTTTATTAGAATTTCAATTGAACTTAATGTCTGTTCATAATTATTAAAAGCAACAGTTTCAGCGCCTTCGAGTCAGGATGTCATTTTATAAGGGAGATTACTGATATTTATTTATTATACTGTATTTCAGACAAACTCAACCATGAATTTCTCGACTTTCTTGCTCATAAAAATATTTAATTAAAGTTTTGATCGGACTAATTTCTCGTTTTGTAACCTGAAGATGGGTAAGAACTTGTGGAGAAACCATGCTACCGTATCGTATTTTTAGATAAATGTTTAAGTTGTGTGAACCTGCAGCCAGGACAAATGTCTAGACACTGTTTTGTGTTTTTCTTCTTCTTCAAACAACACAATAAGTCTGAAAAGCTGTCTCTCACACAGGAAGTGTATTTGTGCTCATGTTATTGGATTATGAGCTTCAAACAAGTATCAAACACACGTCTACTGAAACAGCAAACAGTCCACTTCCAGTTCCCTAAAAGCTGACGGTGTGTTCCTCCCTCGCAGGTCCTGTCTCCTCTGCGTGGGGCCGGTCCGTCCTGTCCCGTCTGCACAATCTGCAACACAGTCGCACGGGGACACAAAATGTCCTTTTGCTGAAGGAAACTGTCTGATTGGACGTTTTCTCAGTTTGGACGCTGCTGTGTTGGTGGAGTTTTGCAGATGTTGTGAAGAGAGTTTGTTGCGGTGCCACTTGTTGCCACCAGGGGTCAGCTGTGCACAGGAGGGCACGAGGCTCGCTGCGATATCAAACATCACACATCTAAGTGGGGGTCTGTTAAAAGACTCAAAATGTCCTTATCGACGCGTGATGTCAACTCTGAATGAATGGAAACAACATATTTCAGAATTAGGTTGTTGTACAAAGAATGGAAGCATCGCATTCTGTATATTTGTTTAAATAACACTCCTTTGTTACACTGATTTGTTCAATCTATCTAATTTATAAAAGTGCCCGTGAGGATCAACAACATATGTAATTGTTTGAGTACGCAGTGAGAGAGGTGGAGATATTAGTTAGTCGATCGGAATCATTTCAAACTTTTCAACGTACTGTTACATAAACATTGTATTGGATCAGCGGGTGGATCCAGGTGAGCTGCTCCGGTAATCCCTGACCGAAGTCCTGCTGTGGTCACGCACAGCGGGGTATTTCCTGCTCCGTGGTCTATTACCATCGCCTGGGGGGGGTAAGATGTCACTGCAATGGTTCCCATGATACACTGTAAGTTAGATTGTTGGTGGTGCATAATAAGTCATTGGTTGGTGCAATTTGTTGTTTTTTGTGCTGTTGTTTGGGCCAAGACTCCCTCAAAAAAGACCTTTTAGATCTTAATGGTAAAATCCTTAGAAAAGGAGGTTAAGGTGCCATGTCCATAATGTTCACACTGTATTACGTTATCAGTCTTGTAGTGAATGAAGTGTAAATGTGTTTTTTCTTGTGAGGCTCATATAACCTATGAAGCAGGTGAAATCTGGTCCAAAAAGGACTCTCTTTGTGTCGTCCTGCAGAGGTCTGGATTGTTACTTTATTAATGCACCACCTCAAATATTCAGTGATAAGTCGATGTGTGCGTATGTGGAACACTCGGGCTGCTTCTAAATATCTTTAGACACCTCGGTCTACGGAGAGGACCGTATAATGTGCTGTTAAGAGAGGGCTTTGATTTGGTTTGATAACTATTTAAATATGTCACACCTCTTTATTTTCAGTAGGTTAAAATGTGGAGAAAAGTCTTCTGAAGGTTGAATGATTCTGCAAATCTGACATCATGAAGCATGTTTCCAGGTGTTGTCATCCTGCATGTTGTAAGATCGCGGCCCTCAAATCCATGTACAGACGACAGATGAAACTATTTCAATCCCTTCACTGTAACCCTCTCCGTAACTCAGATCCAATATTTGTAAGGATTTCTACTTTTAAAAATATTTAACGTGCTAATTATTCTGTCCTCAGATTAAGTACATTTTTTCAGTAAGATATAACAATTCAGAACAATTTTTGTGAGGTTTATTAGGCAGAGAAAATGTCAAGCTGCATGTACCACAAAGCAAGGTGCAACTACTTCATTTTACTTTTTAATATAAATCCTGAGGACAACATAGTTATTGTCTGTATTTTCTTTCAATACTCAATACACATTCAATAACTGAAGTGGAAAGAGAAGTTTAATTTCTAGCTCAAAAGTGCTCCACATGAATGATGTATCAGATACATAGAAACAAATTATATGAGTTAATTAATAAAATAATGAAGACATTAATATTACAAACGCAAGTGAAGCATCAGCTGGGCCGTGGCTCATTCTGTCGTTTGGACAGCGATATAGAGCTGAAATGCAAAATATTAGTGTAAAAAGTGTAACAAAAAGAGGAACCAACCTAATAAAGGAATATGTCTAGCACATGTCTCATATTGTAATGGACCGTGAGGGTTAAATGAAAGCATCAAACCCGCCGCCCTTCAACTGGTGCCCCTCTTTCCCCACTATTGTCCCACAGGTTGGATACAAATTGCTTTAACATCGAGTATCGAGAATGAACTTAAAAACAAATACGACGCGGGTACTTATCATCCCTACAGGATTCCCTGACAATATATGGACACAATAGACCCCCTTTCCATTGAAATTGATGGGGGCGGCGACCTGTGCGTGAACCCTGAGCAGCAGGAGCGCTGGTCTTTAACGGCCCAGAGAGACGAGCCAGACGCTGGGCGACTCACATTCGCCACATCCTTTTGTTGTCGGGCGGAGAGAGAATGTCAAGGCCGGCTCAATAAGTCTTTATCTTGGCTCTGTGTGTGATTCCGACAGCGCATATGAATAAAAGAGAGACGAAAAAATAATGACTGTGTGCACATTCCTCTGCAACTGCCCAACTGGTAAATGTGTGTGTGTGTGTGTGTGTGTGTGCGTGCGCCGTTTTCCAGCGCCTGGAAAGTTCATTTGTGCGGCGTCAGGATGCCAGCGTCTCGCCCCTGTCCACCGCGCGCTGCTCCGTCGCTCAGTGGCCGACCCCCTCAATCAGGGGAAGGTTGTCCGATGCGAAGTGCAGACGGATAAATCACTCCTCGCCCCGCGCCGCCGTCAGGGGGGTGCCGCCCGGGCCCTCCAGAGCCAACAGCCATGTTGGTATTGAGCCCTTTGCAGAGCCGGGCCCTGAGCGCCGCTGCCCTTCAGTGTCTACAGGGAGGCTGTAGCTCGTGTGCTGTGTCCTCAACATCCATCAAAATCGCTTTTGACATCTGCCGTTGTGTTTTTGTTTCCTTCGATTACCTATTTGAGTCCACGGCGTCTCGTTTTAAGGATGTGAAGACGCTGTGATTTCACTGTTTTTAAACTGTTTCACCAGTTTGGCCCAAAACTCTCTCAAAAAGATGACGTTTGACGGCCTTTTTGGATTGTTTTTGGGCAATCAAAGCAGACGTTAAGCGAGTATGGGCCCCATTTGAAAACCATCACCGAGCCCGTTGTTGTAATCGCCAAGAGCTGAGGTCCGTCTGCGTGCGGCCTAATTGAATAACGGTGGTATGAGTGAACAAGAGGCAGCGCGGAGTGATTTACCGCGCAGAGGAGCGTGCTTATCTTTCCCTCTGTCCCCCTGCAGGAAACACTGCGATGTCACCGGGCAGATTAAAAGCTTGGCACAGCTGATACGCAGCGCTCAAAATGGACGGGGTGGGGACCTCCTGACTGCTGCGCTGTGGGTTTCGGAGGGTAGGCGGACGGCGATGTGACCTTACTGCGCGGGTCCTGTTTGGCAGGCTTTCACTCAAAATCTGGGAATTCCACTGGAAGTCAGGAGGGGGGAAAGAAAAGATATGACATTGTGTAACTTGAATGGAATTCTGAATAGTAAGCATATTTTAGGGCCGAGCGTTTGCCAAGTTCTGTTTTTTTTTTAGCTTACAGGCCGCCCTCAAAGGAAAAATACAATTCATCAACCCTGCTGTGGATAATGTTAAAATTCGGGAAAGGATGGGGATTTTGGCTGCGAGGAAAGTTTAAAAGAAGCTCATTGGCCGCCTCAATCGCGTGTCTTTTAATTGAAGTGAATGCCTGTTGGTCAATGTGCAGCTGTATCACTTATAATTGAATTCCTGGCGGCTGCGACGCTCGGAATTTCAAGCAGTTCTCCCAAGAGGCGCGCATTTTATTTTAAACCGCAAACACGGAGGCCAAACATACACGCAAGATCACGGCCAGCGAGCCCCCGTCGTGGCTTCACAACGCAGCCAGCGATGTATCGCTGCCCTTTAAGCGGCAGCACTCTTTGCCCCTCGGATGGAAGGTAATGCATTCAGACCGGAGAGAGGTGTTTGATGGGAACACGGGCGGACGGATCCGGAGGAGCAGCTGCAGAGAGGCTGGGGCCAAATATAGAAAGGGGACGAGGGCCAAAACATATCACACATTTTTTCCCATTAACAGCATAGGTTTGAATCTAACTTGGCGCCAATTAGTTGCAGTGTAGGCGCAAGGACTTAAAAATAGAGCAGTGGCAAGATGAGGGGGGGGGGGTGGCAATACACGATATCGCTGTCACGGCGGGCGTGTGATTTTACACGTAATCGCAGCAGTATTGGCATCGCCAGCTGGTTTCGCTATAACTGTGACACGTGGAAGGCTGCATGTGACACGTGGCGCGTCAGACCTTTGTCGCCTTCGTTACCTGCCGCCGCCTATTTTTGTTATTTTCAGACCGATTGCACATTTTGATCCGCGCTGCCGCATCACAGCGGCGAGCTTTTTAACGTCGGCCCCTTATCTCCGGCGCGGGGGGCTGGAATGAGAGGCATGCGGGCTTCGGGCCTACCTGTTTACTCTGAGGGCTTCCTCCATTGTCCCCTCCCAGACCCCCTCACGTCCTCCGCGCTTCCTTTGACGGATTTTTCCCATTTTTCCTTTGCGCTGGTTGTTGTTTTTCGGGAACACGTCACTGCCTTGGAACACGGGAGCCTCCTGCGGCGTTCCCGAGTCGCTGCCATGCTCGGGCTCAGCAGGGAATTCTTTCCTACGGCACATATCGTCCATTTCACGCACGCCTCGGTTATTTTCACACCCGTAAACTACACAGGATGACAAGCGTGTCATCCCTTCATCCTCTGATTCCGAGCTGAAACCTGATCACTTCTGCATATTCCGTTGATTCCTCAGCGTCAGCCCCAGGTTTACTCAGGAATGAAGTCATCCCTCGTCGACTAATCCCGTTGCCTACAGAAATAGACTCAACTCACTCGAGTTTGGTGACTGTTGTGATGGTTAAGCATGTAAGACCGGCTAATGTTGCACCTAACCTACCGGACTCCACTTCTCCGCTGAACCTAATGGCATTCATTGAACGAGCACTATTTTGTCGCACGGATCATTTTGTATGAAGAATAAAAGCCCTTTTTGTCTTATTTTAAACTAGCATGTGCTCATATCCCACAGGGTCAAAGATGAAGATAATCCCAGAATGCTTTTTAATCATTATCAAGAGGTAATAAGGCGACCGTTCCCTCCTTTCATTGAAAACAAGTGCTCTTCTGCGGGTGGAGAGCTCCTTAATCCTTATTATCTAAAGAGGCCCTCAATGAGATTACAACCGCACACCGGTTTACCATCTGCTGCCGCTGGAGGAGAAAACTCAGGTTTCTGCAGGTACGACGAATTAGGGGGATTTATTTTGTTTAAGAAAAGAAACCCGCTGACCCCTGATTGTAGGGGAAAGGTATTGTTAACTTTCCGGTCCTTTCCCACCTCTTCGCCCTGACAGCTCTGAGTTCATCTGCGCGACGCACCTTTTACCAGGAGGATCTCCAAGCGATGCACTCGCAGCGGAGATTAACGTCGTGCAAAGATTAAGCAAATTAACCACGAAGGTGTCTCCAGAAATAACCTGTTGCTGTACACTTTGTTCAACAGCCATCATCATGTAGGCAACGGAATAACATTTGGTGAATCCTTTTAAAACGTTCTGGAATTTAGGTGAGTACAACTCTGGTTTATTTATTTTCTTGTTCATTGCCTCTAGTTATAATCTCTATCTTTGTGCTACATGTGCATGGTCATAAATCTAAAGCCAATGTTGTTTTGAATTGATTTGTTACTCACATATTTGAGAAATAACCCTCCTGAATATCCCACAAATAATTTCATTTTGGATTTTTCTTTTATGAAGAAAATCGGTTTTAGGTCAAACTTAATTTTCTTAATAAAAACATTAAAGATTTAATAAGTTGTTATTGAATGATTTAAAGACACTGTTTTTATAAATTTGGTTCTGAAATGGTTGGGTTTAAGTTTATCATATACGTAAAAACAGATTGGTACAGATCGGTTTTCATAAGCGGATAATCATGACAAAATAAATAACAGAAGAATCTGTCAAACGTGTCTGTATCACGTGTTAAGTTCTCCACTCTGCTGGTAAAACCCACGTAATTAAATAATTGAAGATACCGATCACGGGGTTTCCCAGAAGTTACGTCGATTACCAACTAAGAAAACAACATGTGTTTACCAGACCTCATTGGCTTTATTCACATCACATGTTTACGCCTGGTGTCTTATGCTTGTGCCCAATCGCAGAAGCTGACACGCAAACGTCTCTTTAGACATTTTGTCATGAACCAAACGGAGTTTTACTCACGGCAATCAAGTTGCTTAACACTGCTCCCTTTGTTTATTCACAAAAGTGGACAAACGCTCCTCACCATTGATTCTATGGAGAAATCTTCATAAACACGAGTACTCGACCATTTAACGTACTCGAAATCTAACGCTCCTCTTGTGCTCGCCCTCCAGACAATCGGCGACGATGAACGAGTCGGCGTTTCGGAGGGCCCTCCCTGAGCAGTCATTCGGGAGTGGGCGCACCTCTGGCACCCCCCGCCACCCGAGCCTCATCCACCCGATCTTATCGAAGAGGGTCTGCTTCTACAAGAGCGGAGACCCCCAGTTCAATGGCCTGCGCATGGTCATCAACAGCCGCACCTTTAAAACGTTTGACGCGCTGCTGGACAGCCTCTCTAGAAAGGTCCCCCTGCCGTTCGGGGTGAGGAACATCACCACGCCGAGGGGGGTTCACGCCGTCCGCACCCTGGACGAGCTGGAGGACGGAAAATCCTACATCTGCTCCGACACTCGCAAGGTGAAACCGATCGACCTGGCTCTGGCCAGGAAGAAGCCGGCGCCGTGGTACCACGCCAGGCCCGTCAGCCCCCGTCGTCGGAGCGCGCAGCAGGCCCGGTTTTTCCCCGGCGGAAACAACCACCGGCAGGAGTCGGTGTCGTTTGCGCGCACGCCGAAGATTCTGTCGGTTTTCCGCAACGGGGACGCCGGCGTGAAACACTCGGTGGTGCTTCACAAGAGGACCACTCCCACTTTTGAATCCATCCTGCAATGTATTTCAGAGCTGATGCAGTTCCAGGTGGTGAAGTTGCACGCAGCCGATGGCCGACGCGTGAGTTTTCTCCTCCCAACACCTTCAAAAGATCTATTTTCACAGAAAGGGGTTTTACAACCATCAGAAGTAAACGTTACTGAAAACACCATGATGTATTTGGTGAACCTTCCCTTATAATACAAAGACATTCTGCCGGCCCAGAAGTCTGGCTTGAAACTGACCTGAAAACAGGTGTCACGCGAGGAGAGAACGTGGTAATCGTCTCACCCTAATTCATAGATAAGCATTGTGGGTCACTGCTCTGTAAGGCTTCAGGACAATGATCCACTCTAAACACAGAGCTCGCTGGTGTTGCAAGGCGTCATATTAACAAATAATACATGAATTACATATACAAGCATGTTTGTGTATGTAGATTTGTCTAATCTGCTAAACGGTCTCTGCTAATCTGTCTCCTGCAGGTGGACGGCTTTCCAGGCTTGATTTTGTGTTCTGGGACAGTAGTGGCTGCGGGCCGGGAGCCGTTCAGGCCCGCAAATTACAATGCACAGATTTCACCAGCTCAAAGCACGTCGCCTACCAAACAAATAGGTCCCAGAAGACCGAGGGCTTTGAAACGTAAGTTTACATAAGAATCATTTTGACTTGTTAAGTGGATGCGTTCTCAGTGATGCGTCTACAGTAATCTGTCTGCTCTCATGGGATGAAGACTGTGAAAGAGCTGAGGCAATGATAAGGTGTATTATAATATAATACCACAGATGACCTACATACGATGCCTGCCTACCTGCCGGCTATAGTTCTTTGTGAGCCGTGATTAGCTCCTCTCCTTCTAACTTTTCCTTTTGCTCTTTCTTCTCCTTTTCATGTTTCTGCCGTTTACTCTTCAAACCACCCGCCTCTCCTTCTCAATCCTCGCCTGGAATCTTTGCACATGTCTACTTCCTTTTTTCCCAAATAAACTTTTCTTTGGCTCGCCTGACTGAAAAGGTAAAAAAAAGTCAAAACCATACACTCCAAAGTCGAGACATTTCTCCCTGTCGTCGGAGAGGTACATCGTCGACCGCATTCACAACTCCATCACGGGAGGTCCGTGCGACCGACCCGGTCACTCTGTGGAATTGGAGTCGGGCCACATCCTGGAGTCCGTCGCGGAGACGCCGGACACCGGCCTCTGCGTCGCAGCCGGGGAGCGGGACGGCCGCCAACTGCCCTCGGACGACGACATCGAGAAGTCCTTTCGAGTGAACCAAGACGGCAGCATGACGGTGGAGATGAGGGTGCGGCTGACGATTAAGGAAGAGGAAACCATTCATTGGACGACCACTCTGGCGCGTTCCAGTGTGGCCAGTCAGCTCAATGCGACCTGTTCACCAGAGACCGGGCCGGAGCAGCAGATCAACTCACTGAAATCAAACTCACTGGATTCAGAAAGTCCCGCCTCCTCCATCAACAAGGACAAAACTCGGGATAACAACAACGACGAGGATCCACCTTCGCTGGGCAACGGCGTTTTGAGTGAGAGCAATAATGAAGAGGATCCAAGGAGCCCCCCCACACCAGGGCACAGGCACATTAGAATAGAGCAAGCCTCCGTGGAGGGCGTCCAATCAGGGGCGGTAGAGGGGATTCGGGAAGGCGTGGTCGGCTCGTACTCGTACCGAGAGCAGGCGCAAAGCGGGGCCGTGACGGAGCAGTACTGCGTGGTCAAACAGAGGAGCAGCAGGCCGGTGCCCAAACCGAGAAGACAGAGCTCTGTGGATGCCAACAACGTAAATGGTAGAAACGTACCCACTTTCAAGTCAGCGGGGATGTCTGAGATCCAACGGATTGAATCCAGTGGAGGGGAGGTCACTGAAACCGTCTTACACGTGTATGAACAGCAGACATGCCAGGATAATTTCTTCGCAAACCTTTGTTCACAGGATATGTCTGCTTTCGGGATACCTTTTTGCAGGCCAGCTACTTCAGAAACCGGCCAGCTCTCCTCCAACGAGGAGTTTGAGCCCCCGCCCTGGAGGCCGTCGACAGCTTCCGAGTCAATCAGCATCTGGAGGGCCGAGAACACGTCAGTAACATCTGCCTTAAACTTGCCTTCACGGGGGACGGGCGCGATTCAAGCAGTAGGCACTCAGCAACGATTGCCGAAGCCCACCGTTGGCCAACCGGGGCCCCAACAAAAAGAGGGCAACAAAGATAGGCGAGTGTCATCGAAACCCAAAGTGATCAACAAACGCGTTCGCCGGCTTAAGTTGCCGGGGAAAAAGCGAAAGGAAAATTCCGCAGGAGTACCTGAGAAAAATGGGAAAGTGAAAACTTTCACCAGCGCTGGGTTCATTAAGAAGATCTATGGGAATAAATCAAAATCAGTAAAAAGCACAATGAAGCTAAAAAAGGGCCCAGACAGGGTTACAACGGGGAGCTCTCAACAGCTGGATGACACGGTAAAATGTGTTCTCAAAGACTTAAACGTACCATTGGCATCGAAAGAAACTACAAGCGAGACCGTTTCTTCGGAAAAAAGCCGACTGAATGTTGCTCCCATTGATGTAAGCCAACACGGGGGGATGCTGGAACGGCAGACGTCAATGCATCAGGAGAAAAAGAAAGAAAACGAGTGCTGTGATGTCAGCGAAAGCATGTCCCTGCCTGCGTTTAACTCCTCCAGCGCTGTCACTAAAGAGTATGTGGAAAGCTGGCTGGAGAAAGCCTGTCTCAACCCCTCAGCCTACTCCGATGAGGCAAGTAAAAAAAAAGCAGCACTTACTTTTGTACAAACGGAAAACGCCAGGTGTGTGGAGTCTGAAAAGAAGAAAGGTTTGACGTTTGTGGCAGATGACGAAAAGTGTTTGGAGGACACGTCAGGGGAACCAAATGGCCCGCTGCCTCAAGATGAGCTGGAAGCTTCCGTCAAACAAAGAATCCGGTCCTTTGAAAGCAAACCATCAGGTCAATCAACGAAGAAAGCCGCAGTCAAACAGCAAATTGTGTACAGTCATGAAACGACTACAAACACAGAAAACTATCTGACTTTAGCTCGCAATAACACAGACCAAACTAAACCTCTTGTCTGTTCTGAAATAGTTCCGCCAATTAATGACACATCTACAGAAATTCCACCGGGCATCAGAGTGGACGACAAATCAAGTACAATCCAAATCTCATTTAAAAAAGAAGCACCTTCAAAGGAGCTACCAACACCTGTTGGAAATACAGATCTACCAGAATATTCCATGACGGGTGGATCCTCAGAGGCCGGCGGCCTGATGCCGAGGCTCGGCAGTCAAACGCCACGCAAACACCCGTTATCCGTCAGCCGTACCTCTGATAGGGCCGAGTCACCTGCCGACCGCGCAATGGAAACGACAGCGACCGTCCACCCCGACACCTGTGCGCACAGCGCGGCGCCATTACCGAGGACTCCATCCATTAAAAGGGCCCCTTTGGTCAGTAACAAATCTCTAGACAGGAAAATGTCTCTCAGAAAGGCTTGTCTGGAGAAATATACGTTATGTAGCGATGCCACCTCAGAGACAAGCGCCTCGTCTACTCCCATCAACCCAGTTGGCGATAATGTGGTGCCAAACGGCGTCTGTTCAACAGGGACGCAGCGACCCAGTGAAGGCCGAGCGGAAGAGACGCAGCGATCAAACAGCATCTCAGATGTGAGAAGCAGTCCGTCGTGTGGTACTTCTGCATCCCCGGCTAGTTCAACATCTGAAGAGAGGATGTCATCATCCGGTATTTCATCGAGTTTGGCTCCGACACCGAGTGATCTTTCACTTAAAGACACAAAAACAAATAAAACACATTCATTTCCTCAAAAAAAAGAAGCAATGTCACCCCAACCCCTGGTGAAAAGTCTCAAACATGGCAGTCCATCTCCAGGGAGAAAATCACCTTCTGAACCTCAAAACTCTCCAGAATTATCATCATTCCATAACCACCCTCCAGATACTGGATTACGCCAAACATCAAATGCTGGCTCTTCCACTGAGAGAAAGCTCAATCGACCAAAATCACATAGGAGGCGATCTCCATACTCTCAGTCTCTTGACATGGCGTCATCTCCCGTCAAACACAAGGCAGATGGAAGGAGGCGTCACAAAACACCACGCGCCACAAACTCTGCAGCCGAGCAACAAACGGCAACTGGCAGCGCTCTCGCTTCGCTGGATGTCGACCGGTGTGATGAGAGCAAGACGGCCGACGAGCCGGAGGAACCGGTTGCGCAAATCGTCCCACGGCAGTTAAACACTGTATATCAGGCAAATATGAAACCTGTGCTTGAGACGATTTGCTACTCGATAAAGTCGATTAGACGAATCACACAAAACAAACGTCCGTCGTGTCTGGAAAAGTCCAACAGCCTGCCCGACTTCTCGTCTCACGTGGCCTCCACCTTCGGCTCGTCGTCTCAAGCTCTCCTCGCTTTCTTGTCCGTCATGACCCTAAAGGAAGGGCTAGACGACATGAATATGGACAAGCTGGACGCGAACAACGTGAGCTGCGCCGAAGCCTTAAAAATGATCGATTCTCTCAGAAAAATCGCCAGTATTGACGATTCCCAAGAGTTGAAAGCCAGCTTGTCCAGCTTGCAGCGGTCTGCTTCAAAACAGCTCCTTCAAAGTTGGAAGGGCTTTCAGGATCTGAGCGACAAACACAAGAGCCCAACACCAAATGATTCTGAGCCAGAAGCCGCGATCGAGGCCGTTTCCGGCTGTCGCGTTGAAGAAACCGTCGTCGGTGAGATCGTGGACAGTCTTGACATACCTGAGAGGCTCAAGGAAGAGTTGAACTGTCTTTCAAAAGTCAAAATTAACAGTGACGATGAAGAACCGACAGAAAGAGCGAAAACAAAAAACAACAGTAACGGCGAAATATCCAAATTCTCCACAGACTACGGTGTTAGTGTCGGGGATGTCGCTAAAGATGACAAAGTTGATGTTGATGTGAGCTCAATTATTAAGAAATTCACAGACGTTAACCAGCCGAAACAATCCAACGCAGGTAGCAGAACTAAGGACAGTAGAGACAAAGACAGCTTGGGGAATGGTTCGGACAAATGTCCACCCGCTCACCCGACCAATAAACACACACCTGAAGGAAAGCAGCTCTGCAGCTCAGCGTTGTTTGCAGAAGACAACGAGCACAACGGGGTGAAATCCAACCAAGACCAGGCTCAAGCGAATGGAGTAGTCAGCGGCTATACAATCCTCGCACAGGACACCGGTGCCTCCGACGCAGAGGAGCAAGACGGCGATCGGCTTCAGGTGCACGGTGAGGCGAGCGCCTCTGGGAGCGAGCTCCGCCGCTGTGAAGAGGAGGAAGGGCGGCGCATTCCAAGGGCCGCGAAAGATTTAGAGCGGGAGGCGCTTTGTCAGCAAAGCGTATCCGTTTCAGAAGCAGGTGAGCAACATAGTTTGGAGGACGAGGGAGAAGTTGAATGGGGAAGCGACGAGGACAAGCAAGCAACATCTGATTATGATGCCGAACTGGATGTGAGGAGGAAGGACGGAACATCCAGCCGCGAGAGTCACCACAAGCCTTTGTCGGAGGAGGAGCTGCCAGAGGTTGCATGTCAATCGGCCTGCACGGGGTCCAACTCCAGTGTCGACGAAAGCACGTGTGACCCAGATGTTGACGATCCATCTTCAGAGGAAGGGCAGCCAGAGGTTGAAGGTATGAGACTAAAGGTCATCTTTGAGGAAAGTGTTTTGGGCAGTGAGGAAGAGGAGGAAGAACACCTTGATTATCTTCCAGATCACATGCAGCCAACAAGAAAATACAGAGAGTCAAAGGCTTTGATGGAAGAGACGGAGGAGGACAGTGTCAGCTCACATGAAGAGGACCGCGATGCCGATGAAACACACGTTTGCGATACAGTAGAAGGGGATCCAAGCCATTTTATACTAAATCAGGATTCATATACCCTAAAAGACAAAAGCAGTTGTATAAAGTCTGACATTTTAACACAGATGTATGGACTCAATGAAGATGAAGACAGTGGGAATGACCACAGCAGCTGTGAGCAACACGCAGAGACGGAGCAACCGAAGGATGAAGGCAAACCAGCCAACACCTCAAGCTACGAGGACAAAGAGTCCTGCTCATCAGAGGAGGAAGGTGTCCACATTGACAGATATACAGAAGACAGCTGTACAGAATATCAAGGAGCTCCTCCACACGCAAAGGACACCACGCGTGAAAAGGCTGTAGAAATACCGCAGCATCAAACGGAGGGAATAATATCCCAATCTGTCGCGGCGAGGGTGATTCTTCTGGAAAAGCAAGTTGCCGTTGCCCAGAAGACAACAGAAAGTTCTGCCATCCGACGTTCCTCCCAGAGAAAGGCTCCACTCGGGCGGGACGAAGAGGACTCGCCCTCCGAATCGCCCGCGTCTCGGCCGGCTGCCGGCGCCCAATCGCCGCCTCAATCGTCACTATCGTTCAGCTACGACTCCAGCGGCGTCGTAACGTCGGAGCCCGAGGGCCACCGGGTCAGGTCCATTCGGGAAATGTTCCTGGCAAAGGCTGCCACAGATGTCCAACACAGATGTCTCCCGAGCTCGAAAACATCAGAGGCCAGAGCGGAGACGTCAGCCAGCGGCGGGTACCAGACTCAGACTTCGAGCGAGCCGTCCAGCAGCGAAGACGATTCGGCGCGGAGATCCATCACGAAAGGCTTCGTGAGAAGAACAATCGAAAGGCTTTACGGCAAGAAAGACGCCAGACCTGACCAGGAGGCGGGTGGGAGGCCGCCATCCGCGCCAAAACAGCAAAAGAAGGAACACTTGAGCGCTTTCTCTCCCTTCCACGTATCCCGGTCCAAAGCGATGTCTGAGTTTTCTTACTTCAACTCCACTCATGCAGTGGAGCCCTTGAGTGACGCGACACGCTGCGTCGCTTTTAACGCCGAGTTAAGGCCTGAAGACAATGAACAATGGTTCCTGAGGGAAAAGGCCCTGATCAGAAAGTCCGCGTCAGAGCCGGTCGCAATAAACAAAGGTTTCACAAACTCTCAAGGAGGGGAAATGTGTGAGGACGCCGAGGAGGACACCCCATACTCCCTGTTCAGCACAAAGTCCGAACTGGAGGACAATCAGTCGTCACTGTCAAGGAAGTGCACCTACTTCTCTTTGCCCCACACGAGCGACTCGGACGCACATCTGGAGGAGTCGAGCGCCGTCAGCAAGACCGGCGGCAATGGCCAAAGCGCCGCGGACGCGAAGGAGGACTCGCAGGACGCCGGGACGCGGGCCGAGAGGGGCGGCGCGCTGCCCGCCGTCGCCGACTTTAAGAGGAAGGACAACAAAGTGCACCCGGCGACGGAGCCTCCGCCCGACGGCGAGGTGGTGCTCGTGCAGCCGGGGAAGCGGCAAGGCGTTATGAGCAGAAGGGTCGAGGAGCCCGACGTGTTGGACATACTTTACAATTTCTGCGGTCAGAATTGTCCCATCCTGTAAGGACACCAGCAGTCTAAACAAGTGAACATAGTTGAGCTAGAGCAGATTATATTGTTTTGGTGCCTACTTATTGATGTTGCCATCGCCTCGGCATGACACACAAACACACGTCAACTCATTTAAACCAACTGTCGATTGTGTCACAAGCAAACAGATTGACCTTCATCGGACCTTCATACTTTACCGTGTTTGACGAGAGCTCAATGTTTATCGTAAAGCTAGTGACTGTGTTTTCGTGACATCTTGACTGTGTATTTGCCACGTGCACGCCAGAGCAGCTCTTTTCCTCCTGGATTGCCTGTCCACAGATCAAGCAGCCAGAGCATTACTGTAATCTCGTTTTAAAGCCCTTGAAACCAAATCCAAGTCCGTGCAGCTGTAAGGCCACGAGGCCAATCCGCACTGCGGGGGAGCAGAGCCCGTTCGTGGTCGCAGCTCAGGTCCGGGAGGAAGTTCCGGTCGAAATCGTGCTTTAAAAAGAAAAAAAATTGAAAAATTGAATATGACACAAGTTGACGGAGAGTTGTAAACATTTTCAGTAAACACTTGATTTAATGTTTTTTGTATCTTGGTTGTCTAAAGTGTAAATAAGATATTATTCTAAGTAGCTTAATATGTATGTACAATAACCTGACCTTTATGATCAGGATAGCCGGTTTTATGGTTTCAATGTGGCAGCTGTGACATTTCCGTCTCTTCAAATTGATGTGTAACAATTAAAAGTGTGTATTTACAAATGTCGAGTGTTTTCTTTTACTTTTAACCACCTGCCACCCCCAAACTAAATCCCTGTGGACTGCGCGTTGGGCGTAACAATGTGCATTTAGGGGAAAGTTAGACGGAGAGAAGGTCAACAGACCTCGGGGACCGGTGTGTTAAAGACACCTGAGGAAGCTCAGCTGGGTGCTTTTCTCCCCCGTGATCAGTGGGAGCTGTTTTCTTACGCTCGGCCTGAGGAAGTATCCAGTGTTGTTCTTGGGTTGTTTTGTTTCTCAGAAGCTGCCATCGAGCCGGTCCGTGTTGTGACAGGAGTGTCAAGGAATGCACTAAGAGGGGAGTGTTTACATCTTCAGCTACAAAGTAAAAACAGCCAGACAATTTCCGCATTTTACACATACCTCCGGCCGGAAAAAAAAAAAGCTTCAAATTGTATGCGTGTTCGTTCGGGAGGTAAAGAATATTTTTACACCAAAATAGTCCCCAGTAAAAACGTTTTAAAATGTCCACAAGATGGCAGCGGTGACCAACACGACGAGCCCTGATCACAAGTTTCTTTCAAGAAGAGAAGTGAGAAAGCCAGCAGGTTTTTATATCGTTTATTATTTAAATAAATATTTACATGACAGCTTTGTATAAATCAAATGTATTTTTCTTACACAGCACATTTTTCTAAAAGCAACTGCATAAACAAGCAAGAACAAAACAAGGGCTGGATTACGATGACACGGTGAATCTGTGTGTAGCGGTAAACCCCCTCGTGTTGATCACTGAGCAAATATTCACGTTTGCGAACCTGCATCACATTTACCGTCACTCCAACACCACTCGACCTTTGAGGCTCAGAACCGCGCTCATCCGTTATAAATGTCGTTATAGTAATGCATGATAGTTTGGTACACTATTTAATTTGTTGTTACTAAAGGAATAGTAGGATGGTTCTCTACACTAACTCAATAAAAGGCCATACCGCATGGCTAAGAAAAACAAACATCTTAAGTCACACGTTAATCATTCAGGCACAAACAAAGCAATAGACAGCCTCGGTGGGACATCATGGGACAGCAGTCACACAGTGAAGGCTACGATGCCCTGCTAAACGGTGGACAGTTTATGGCTCATAAACTTCAGGCGTGGTGATCGAAGAAAATTAGAGCACACGTTTAATGCCCAAGCTGCATTTCTAGCTCTCCGACCAGATCGCTGACGCGAGTCACTCCGATTAAATCGCCCGGTCAGACGAGCTTGAAATGCTACAACTAAACACGACAGTTAAAACCATTAGATGGGGAAGACAACTTCGACCGCCCGATCGTTATCTCTGCTGCTTATTACACCACTTCAGACCATGAATGATTTGAACTGTAAAGAGATGAAGAAAAAAAAAAAAACTCAATGTACACGGTTTACGTCATGTAAGTAAAAACATTAAAGCAAAATGAAGACGGAACTCTAAACCGTTTTACCTAATGCAACCTTATGCTTCTCCGGGATTAAGAGAAACAATGAAATGCTCTTTGTTTTCTATTGCTGTCAGGTCATGCATGTAAACTCACGGGCTTCTGTATACGTCTAATAAAACCAATTGTTCACTTAAAAATGTACAAAGAAAATACTCTTTTGTTCAAAATACTATTTGGGGAGGGATTAAAGGGTGAATTAATAAAAAGGTTCAACAACACCTTGTTGTTTTCATCCTGAGATTTAAACCGATGTGTGTCCTCTCACAGGAGTAATTTACAGTTTTTAAAAATTTGTTCACGCAAACACAGTTTCTGCATCAGACGGCGTCGGCGACGGAGCCTCCGGGTCGGCCGGCGGGCGTCTCAGCCGAAGCCCCCCGTTACCTCTCGTGGAGACTGTCATACGGCGTCGGGCTGGGACGGCTGCGTTCCACTCACAAAGTTATAAACCAAAAACTGAGACGTGCCAAAGTAATGCGTGGCGAAGAGTTTCCCGTCGGGCGTGGGGTCGGAGAAAGCGATCTCGTCTTTGCTCAGGTAGGAGCCGTATATGAAGTTGTTCCTGTGCGAGAGAAACAAAAACACCAAAGAGTCTCGACATGTTTTTTTGCGGTGGACGCGACACGTTTCTCGGGGGGGCGGGGGGGGTGTGTGACGCACTGACCTGAGGCACTCGAGCATGCGCGAGGCGATGCCCCGGCGTCTCATCATGTTGACCACCCAGATGCGGCTGATGCCGCAGATGGCCGGCTCCGCTGACGTGGAGCAGCACCAAGCCCGCTGGCGTTCGAACATCACCTTTTCTCCCTCCGAACCCTCCGGGGTCGGCTCCTCGATCACCCGGTGTCCCTGTGATCATTCACCAGGCTCAGCTTGCGGGGAAACTAGCACGCCGGCTTCTTTGTTGTTGTTGTTTTTGCATGATGAACGGGAGATCGCCGTCTCTTACCTCTTGGATGTGCTCTGCTATGAGGCAGCCGCCCACCTTCTTGTCATTGGAGATGAAGAGGAAGGTCTTAGTCTGAGAGGGACACTTGGTCTCCACCTGCTGGAAGCCCAGGTCGTTGTCCACCATCTCCCTGATCTCCTCCACCTGAGAAACAAACAGTTGCCGTCGAGTCGAGAAACAACATGCTCTGAAGCCGGAAAAAAATATCACCTAGTCTTTGTTTGCACAGCGAAAATAAAATATCCTTTAATTGATTTAGCAGATCAATCCCCAGCAGTGATTCCCACCAACGTCAAACAACCCTTTTAGGGGCAACGCGCCCACTAACTGTACCTTCTTCAGAGCATATTTGGGATCATCTGGCAGGACAAGAATGATCTTGCCATCTGGATACTCTGCTAATATCCTCTCCTTTTTCCACCCCTGAAATAAAGAAGCGGAGAAAAAAAGTGAATTTACGGAAGAAAAACATATTTATTATAGCCACCATGAGGCATCTGTGTTCCTCACTCGATGAATAGAGTTCCTATCCGCTACTGATATTGTGTTTGGTAGTTGTGAGACCAATAAGACACGACCTGGAAGGAAACCTCCTCTCACCACATATTTGACAGCGCTGATGAACTGGTTGTGGAAAAGCAAATGTTGGGATTCGTCTTCGGGATTGGCAGCCGAGTAGAGCATCCCACACACGCTGCAGGCCACTGCTCCGAAATGCTTCTGTCCTGCATCCTACGAGACAAAGACGACACAGGTCACGCCTTTCATTCCAGGATGTACTCCTGACAAAATACGCAACACCTCCTCCAACTACCAGGAGTAATCCTCCTCGACCTGCCAGTTCTCAAACCTCCAGTTGCCTTGCCCTGTATAATAATAACAGACAGATGCTTACAATAATGGTTTGGGTGGCGTCCTTGTCAGCCTCCTTTAGTTTCTTCACTTCTTTTTGGAGGCAAGCATCAGAAAGGGGAGTCCTGCCATCCTGTGGCTCCGCTGCTCTGCTGTGACACAAACACACATCACATTACTTCAGACTCCCGATGCTACGAGGGAGAAAAAACGACTTGACTTGAGAGAAACTTCTCACTCTTGAGGCTCTGTTGATGTCTTCTTGTCTGAATGGACTTGCTCCGTCTTATTCTCCGGAGAAGGATCCACATCAGGGACTGTAAGAAAAGTAAAAAAGACCCATAAACACCAGAACACATTTTCTAAATTTAATAATAATCTCACTGAAATAATGTGACCTGTAAATAAATGCATACCGGCTGGCTTTTCTTCACTCCTCGGTGCGTCTTCTGACACTTGGGATCTGCCGTCACAGGGAACGGCCGAGGTGGGATCCGCTGTATCCTGAGTGAGAAAGAGGCGGAGAGGTGAGCGACATATTTCCTCCAAAAATGCCGTCTGTGACACACGTCAGGGCGTCATTTATTTTGGCGCTTACCTCGCATTTGCCGTCCTGTGGTGATGGTGCACTGGGGGCTTCCTGGGGCACGGAACCAACATCTGCCTTCGAAGCAGAGGGCGCGGGCGTGGTCGAACCGGAACCGGCGGCCTGAGACGCCGTCTGCTTGGGCGGAGCCTCGCTTCCGACCGGCTTCGACTGAGGCGAAGCAGACGCGGCGGGTTTCGACTGACCCGGAGCCGTCGCGGCTCTCGAACTTGCCGCCGTCGAAGCGGGAGTCTTCGACTGAGCTTCGACCGACGGTCCGGGGTCCGAAGAAGCCGCGGCGGCATCCGAGGCCTTCGATTGGGGAGCTGTGGAACCGGCGGGCTTCGACTGAGCTGAAGGTGCAACGCCGGGCTTTGACGGACCCGACATCTGTCCGGCAGCCGTGGTCGGGGCTTTGAGTTTCGCCTGGTGAGCAAGATGCGACGGAACTGTGGGCTTCGACTGACCAGCGGGTCTAGGTTGAGCTGCGGGGTTTAGCGGAGCGTTCGGTCGTGGCGGCTGCGTGGGCCTCGACTGAAGACCGGGCTTTTTTGCCGCTACCGGTAGCGGATCATCGTCGAGTTCAAAGTCATCAAAGGAATACTTGGGCCGGGGCCTGTATGGCTTGTACTCTACGGGCTTCTGTTTCTGCGCGCTGAGCCCATTCGGCATGGGCGGCGGCGCCGCCGGGAGCGTCCTCTTGGCTGCTGATCGGGTCACCTTTGTGGTGGGCGCCGGCGCTGGGGTCTCTTTCAGAGTTTGAGCCTTAGTTTGCCTCGTGGACTTACGGGTCCCGGCACTAGGAGTCACAGTTTTGTCAGGTTCAGGTTTAGTGGGTTCACTTTTAGAGGCTTCCGCTGTAGTGGGCTCAGTCTTGCTGGGTTCAGGCTTGGGAGGTTCAACCTTAGGGACTTCTGGCGGGGGCGTCGGGGGCTTGCCGCTTGTGGCAGGACTTGGGAGGGGTGTTTTTGAAGGGCTGGCTTCGGGCGGAGGGGCCGTGGTCACAGGACTCACAGAGAACGACGAGGATGCAGACAGGGGGAGCTGCCAGTCCATGTCTGAAAACATCTGATTTGCTTGGTCGGATTTCAGTTTCTTTACACGTGCCCAAGACATTTTCTCTCTCTGCAGTTCAACCTGCCTCAGTCTTTGATATCGGGTCAGCTTCTTCTTCTCGTGGGCTTTCAGCGGCACGGAGATCTGCGTGACGAAGAAGCGCCTCTTTGGAGGCTCCGCGGGGGGCTTGGCCTCGGCTGAATCGTCTGTCGAGGGCCGGGCCGTCGATGCTTCCTCGGCGGGGGTCACCGAAGCAGAGCTCCCTTCTGGTCCAGCAGGAGTAAGTACAGCGCTGCCCGCCTCTTGCTTGTGGACGGGAGTACTTTCCTTCTTGCTGGCTTCACTCTCGGCTGCTGCCACTGCTGCTGCCGCCGCCGCTGTTGCTGCCGCTGCTGCTGCCGCTGCCGCCGCCGCTAGTTTCTCTTCTTCGATCCTCTTCAACAACATGCTGTCCGTAGCGATGTCCTCTGCGATCTCCTGACACAAAGCTAAGAGGTTCAGCTGCTGTCTATTTGCTGTTCTCTTTGAGGCAGCAGCCTTTTCCTCGGCCAGAGCTGCCAGACGGGCTTTGGTCCTGGCCTGCGTGTTCATTTCTTGTTTCTTGGGTTTATCCGGCCCCGGTCTCTTTTTTTCTGCTTCAGACTTTACAGCAGCGCCGTCTTGCTGTGAACTGGTCCCACAAGTGTCGTCTTTAGTTTTCTCATCAACCCTTTTCTCGGACTCCTCAGGAGGGATGGCCTCGGGTGTTTCCTGGGGTTTTTCTATTATTTGAATGTCACCGTCTTCATCGTTCTCTTCTTCTGCTACTACGATCTCACGGCCGATCTCTATGTCCTCCAGAATCTGCACTTCTGGCAGGTCCAAATGAGCCTCAGCGTTCTCCGTCGCCAGCGCGTCGCAGTCTTCATTTGTGACTTGAGCGGGAGCGTTCGCCGTTTCAATCTCGGAGGTATCACTGTCCGTCATGGCGCATGATGGTAAGTGGCTCTGATCGGAATTCGGAGGAACTTCAACACCTTCCTCGGTAGAGATTTCCGTCAGCATGCTCCCGGGATCTAAAACCTCGTTCGTATTTGTGACTTTGATCTTGTCTGTTGTCGGACATTTCTGCGCTTCGGCCTCCGGGAAGACGGTTCGTTGGGAACCATTAAAAATCATTTCATTTTCCACATCACCTTCCACAGCGCTGTCTGGATTCACCTGCTCCAAAAGAGAGTCCGACAAACCCGATTCGGCGGCTGCTTGAGTGACAATATCGAAGTGAATTTCTCGCTCTTGGATCGCTTCCAAGATCACAAACTCCTCTGACGTACTGTCGGGAATCTCCACTTTGGCCGCGGCAGCAGACGTCGTCGTCGTCACTGTGACGTCTGAAACCTCCTGAGCTCCAGAGTCGTCCTGCACGTTGTCCAGAGACCCTGCGGCGCCGACGCAGTCCGGAGACCAATTCCTTTCACTTGTGTCCGGGGCATCTCCCGAGTGGCCATCTGGCACGCTGACGTCATCGCTAGAGCTGATTACTGCGACTTGCTTCACGTCCTCGCTCACGCGCCTCTGCTCCAACTGTGCAGGGACGCAACTCTCTGGCACTCTGACGGTGTGCGCTTGACTTTCAACTTCTTGGCCGCCTGCAAGGAAAACCTGTTGCTCGACATTTTCCAGTGGTTTGCTACAACGGTTTCCTTCATCAGTAGGCAAATCTGCTTCCAGCTGCTGGGCGCTCTGTATGTCCAGTAAAGACAAACCATTGTGGTTCTCTGACGCCGTGGAAATCTCTCGATCGTCGGTACTTTCCGGGCTACTAATGGGCTCATACACTATCTCAACCCCCGACTGACTCGCCGTCTTAATCTGCTCTTCCTCCGCCGGAGTTACGATATCAACGTTGTGCGGTTGGCCACAAACAAAAAGCATTACTTCATTGCTTCCGGTTCCTTCTGCATGTCCTTCAATATTACCGACTGCGACCACGTCACCGTCGGCCTTATCGGAGGAAATGATTGCGACATCTTCTTTCACCTCATTAATCTCTCGCCCCCCGCTTGCCTCCTCTGAAGCAGAATCTGTCCCTCCTATTGCTGCACTTACTACATCCATATCCACTTGGACATCACCAGCACCGTGCTCCGTCGGCGTGTTTTCATTATCTTTACTTTCTGCCACGGAAGGAGATTTGGGAGTTTGATTAGATGAGGCCTCCATATCTTGGTTTTGCTGTTCCGCCGCAGTGGAAACCTCCTCCAGCGTTGCAGAAGTGTCCATATTTATCTCATCCTGTGGAACATCAACACATTCAGCCTCAACCGTGTCTTCGGTCTCCTCGCGCTCACAGCTTACGCCCACTAGATGCTTTTGAACTTCTGTGTGGCGTTCACTGACCTCCGGGTTCACAGGGCTTTGTATTTCCGCTGTAGGTGATGGATTAGACACCTCATCTGCCGTCGCTGTTGTTTGCGCATCCATTTCTGTTTGATTGTCAGTGGCATGCGCCCATTCTGCAAGAAGCTCTTCGGTGTTTTCTTCGCGCTCTGTATTGGCATCAATACATTCTTTAAGTACTTCATCGACCTTCAGGGTTGTCCCGTTTTCTGTTTCTACTGCGGTTGGCTGATGAGAGGTCTCCTCTGGTGCTGCAGTCGTCTCTGAATCCACATCCCCTTTATTCTCGGGTACCGTGACACTTTCTCTGTTTTCATTTCCATCGCTTTCATGGGTCTGAATCGTGGGACCCTCTTGAGCTTTCTCAGGTCCACCTGGTTGGAGGTGGATGAAGGCTGGTGAAGGATCGCTGACTTCTTGGCTCCTCTCGGCCCACATTTCTACTGCAGGCGCCGTGTTAGAGATCTCCGCTGCCGTTGCTGCGATGACCTCATTTGGACTTTTCTGAATTAGTATTTCCACTGTTGAAGCTGCGTTGGGTATCTCCTCTGAGGCCGCCGTAGTCTGCATGTTCTCTTCCCCTTGATGTCTAGAGACTACGTCTGTAGCTGGTTGAAGGACTTCGGGGCTCTTCTGGTTCTGCGTTTCTACCGTAGGTGCCAAGTTGGAAACCTCCACCTTTTCCTCATGTTGATGTTTCTGACTTGGTATTTCCACTGCTGAAGCTGTGTTCGGTATCTCCTCTGAGGCCGTCGTAGTCTGCATGTCCACTTCTATTTGCGTTTTCTCCATTTCCGCTGAAGAGCCTGTATTTGAAACCTCTGGTGCCGATGAAGTCTGCATTTCCATTTTACTCTCAGGTAGATTCACAGATTGAAACTTGACTTTGTTTTCTTCCCCTTGATGTCTAGAGACTACGTCTGTAGCAGGTTGAAGCACTTCTGGGCTCTTCTGGTTCTGCGTTTCTACCATAGGTGCCAAGTTCGAAATCTCCACCTTTTCTTCATGTTGATGTTTCTGACTTGGTATTTCCACTGTTGAAGCTGTGTTCGGTATCTCCTCTGAGGCCGTCGTAGTCTGCGTGTCCACTTCTATTTGCCTTTTCTCCATTTCCGCTGAAGACTCTGTATGTGAAACCTCTGCTGGCGTTGTAGTCTGCATTTCAATTTCTGGTATAATCACAGATTCAAACATGTTTTGTTCTCTACGACATCTAAACGCTACCTCTGTAGCAGCTTTGATGACTTCGGGGCTCTGCTGGTTCTGCGTTTCTACCGTAGGCGCCATCTCAGAAATCTCCACTGATTTTGCCGAAGTCGCCACGTCTCCTTCATGCTGATGTTTCCGACTTGGTATTTCCACTGCTGAAGCCGTGTTAGGCGTCTCCTCTGATGCTGTTGTAGTCTCCATTTCCACTGAAGAGTCTGTATTTGAAACCTCTTGTGGTGACGTATTCTGCATTTCCATTTCCCTCTCTGGTATATTCACAGAGTCAAACATGACTTTATTTTCTTCCCCATGATGTCCAGAAACTACGTCTGTAGCGGGTTCAATAAGGACTTCTGGGCTCTGCTGGTTCTGCGTTTCTACCGTAGGCGCCATGTTAGAAATCTCCACCTTTCCTTCATGTTGATGTTTTGGACTTGTTTCCACTGTCGGTGCCGTGTCAGGCGTCTCCTCGGAGGCCGTCGCAGTCTGCATGTCCACCTCTATTTGTCTTTTCACTATTTCCACTGAAGCTTCCAGATTTGAAACATCAGATGTTGATGTTGTCGGAGTTTCTAATTGGATTGGACTCTCTGGTGCAGTCACAGATTCAGATAAGTTTAACTGGTTTTCCACCTTGTGATCTTCATGATGTGCAGTAGATGTGTGTGTGGGAGTGTTTTCCTGACTTTTTACTTCCACTGTAGGTGCAATGTTAGAAATCTCCTCCGGTGTCCTGGCTTCTATTTGACCCTCAGTAGGAACAACGCATTCAGCCGGGGTCTCGCCTTCAGCTTGAACTGTCTGCACTTTATCAGGCGCGTCCATGGTGTGTTCACTGTCTTCCGGTGTCTTTGGGCTTTCAAATTCTTCTCTTGACGCGTGATTAGAAATCTCCGATGCAGTTATAGTGTTTTCCTCAGGACCACTACTAGTACATTCAAAGATGTCCTCCTTATCTTCAATTATTTTAGAATTCAACACACGATTCTCTGTGAATTCGGTAGATATGTCCGTGGTGTGTTCACAGGCATCGGGGTTATTCTGGCTTTGTATTTCCACTGCAGCCACTTGATTGTAAATCTCCTGCTCTAGTGATGCGGCGGCACATTCAAAGCTTAAATCCGTTACTTTTTCTGTCATTTCCTCGCCTTGGACTTCAACCGGTATTCCTGAAGCGTGGTCTGCAACTTCGTGGCTTCCCTGGTTTTGTTTTCCCGCTTCAGGTGGCAAGTCAGAGCGCTCCTCTGGGGATATTTTGGTCTGCATGTCCTCATCCCTTGGACCTTGTGACACTGCGACACGATCGGGGAGGGGCTCGCTTTGATTTTGCTCGAGGACAGACTCGCAATCTGGAGTCATTATTTCCGTACGGCTGTCGGCCGTTAGGTCCGGCATCTCTTGGAGCTCCGCAGAAGACTCGGGATCAGTGAGAGTCGGCGTCTCCGCGGCTCCCCTTTCACTTTCTTCAAGCTGCTCTTCAGACTCTGTTGCCAGCTTGTTCACAACGTCACATGATTGGGTAACTGTGCATGGCACTTCACGGCTCACTCGATCCGCCGATTCGGATTCCTCTTCGAAGGTAACTTGTATTTTGACACCGACGTCTGTTCGGGTCGCTGTTGGATGTTCATCAGTCTGACTTTCTGGATTATTGCCTACCAAGGTCTCCTCTGGTGCAGAGTTTGTTTCGTCAAACAATACGTTGTGTTCTACATCACCGTGGTTTGCAGAGACACTGGCTGATTCTATCACTTCCTGCACCACATGCTCTCCTCCCTTACTTCTACATTGGACATCCAGCTTTATCTGCTCAGAAACGGACTCCTTTGTTTCAGTCTCCCAGCTCACATCCGTCTCAACTATACAAACCGTAGTTTCATCTACCTGTACTTCACCTTCACAGCCTGGAACTGCCTCTCCAGAATACAGCGTTTCCACTGACACTGCCGGTGATTCATTATCCAAGTCCTTTTGGCTTTTGGTGACAAAGTCGGTCTTTTCATTATCCTCCGCCTCCTCAGACAGGATGCAAGGCGAACCTGCAGCTGCTGCAGTGACAGAGGCCAATATTCCTCCACATGATGCCTGTGTGTCATCATCTACGAGCTTTTGGCTCTCTGGATCTTTTAACTCCTCACGGAAACTTTCATCAGCTGTGCGTTCAAATACAATCCCGGCTTCTGCACTCCCTCCTATAGAGATACGAGTTTCCTCAGACTCTGCTCGTGTGGCATTAACTGACATTTCTTGCCCGTGTTGTTCGGTGTCAGACAGTCCAGATTCTTCATCGTCGCCCTGATTCTCGTCTCCCACACTCGAGTCAGAAAATCTACCATAGTTATGCTCCAACTGAACGGGGTCCGCGGGGGCAGGCGGCGGCGGCGACTCTCCGCTTGCCTCCCGCGTGTCGGATGCAGAGTCTTCAGCGGTGCGCTGGACTTTGAATTTATTAGAATATTTTCTCACGCAGCAGGCCTCGTCGCCATCGATCCTCTCTCTGAAGAGGTCGGCCTTACTGCCGTCACTACTCAGTTCATCCTCGGACTCTGTGGAGGCGGTTCGCTTCAGGGCGGCTTTGGTGTTTGCGTTCTGTGAGGGAGCTTCTCCGCCGGAGGCACTTGTGGCTTTTAGGAGCTTGGCTTTTATGACGGGTGGATCACTAACGGTTCTGCTGGAATCTTTTGGAGGGGAACTCGGTTTGGACGACTTGGCGGGTTTATTCCCCCATTCCACTGAAGTACAAAGTTTTTTCTTAGTCCGCGGGTCGGAAGCATTTTCTTGTGTATTTCCAGTTACAAAGGAGCGATTGTTGGCAGCTGGTGAAGTTTTGGATGGCAGATCCTCTCCATCATCGTCCAACTTCCTCATCTTGGGCTGAGAATCACGAGGAGATGCTCCTCTCTTTGGGGCTGGCATTCTGTCAAAATATGTGACAAGACAAAATTAAGATAGCTAGTTAACAGGGGAGAGGCAACATATGGCAATATTTCCATTTAATAAAATCACAGTCATCCTGCAGTTTCTCTTTTCCTTCTAGGTTAACGGAAAGGTGATGAGGTAAATACAGAGTATTTCTCTCCAAACGACATGACAAAAACGCTCCGTGTCCACATTCCATTAGTACGTTCAACAATAGTGTGACATTAGTTTGAGCCTACAATCGTTTCCTAAATGGTTACCCTGGTGTCCCAACAAACCACAAGGCTAACGGTGCACATAAACAATGATAAATCGTAGTTCCATCAGGTGGCTACCGAGTCACACGACGCGCGATCGACATTTAATCGACCGTCAAATCCAACGTTGCATTCAATAAAGCACCGATAGTCTGACAGTCGATGGAGATTCTTGGCACCAGGAGTTGTGGGGGCAGTTAGAAATGCTCAGCTAGCTAGCTAGCTAGCGCTGGCTAGCGCCGCTAGCTGGAAGTCCACAGTGATGGGAGCTAACGCTAGCAGCGGCCAACTCGCAACAAATGAGCGAAACGAGACTCGCCGATCAAGTCCGTGAAAACCGGAGGAAGACAAAGAGGGTGCAGAGAGCAGAGGATAGTCCTTATTGTGCTAACGTCTGCGAAAAGATAGAGCCAAGGCATCCATAAATGAAACTCACTTTGATGTTTTCTTTTTCAACAACAGCTGTTTTTTTTTCTTTCCTGTGAATAAAAATTAACTGTACTTCCGGAGGGAAACAACGGATGTGACGTAGGGGCCCCTCCAGGAACGTTTGAGAGGGCTGAAGTTTTGGAAATGAGGCTGCTACTTTATTTATTTATTATAGACAAATGCAGATGTATGTATATATCACATTTAAATAAATGAATGATCCTAGACTTAGTTTTTCTGTTGGAAGTTGATACATTCTGAATTTAAGGAATTAGACAACCCCAAAAAAGAAAACTGAAAAAAAAGAAAACTCACTGAAGGTTTTTCAAGAAAAAAAAAGAAAATCTCATTCCAACCGATTGTATACAGGCTCACGCTTAGAGACCAAGGTAGAAAATATTTCCATTTTCTGCTACTCTTTACTTTATCTCCACGATACAGTTGCAAATATTATACGTACTCCACTACATTTTGCGATTTTATTCTTCAATGACTGACGATTCAGCTTATTACGAAAAAATATAAATCAACTAATCAATTATGATCACCATGCACTTAGTTATGGTTTGCTTCAAAGCATCTGTTAATCTTTTAAGGCACAAAACCATTCAATATGTGGTGAACTAAAAGTATATCTGTATATCTCACTAACATCATAGTTAGTCAAATTTGTAATTAGTTGCACATTAAGTCTGTGCATCAAATCAGGCTGTAATATTTATATAATGTGAAGTCCGACTAAATGAATGACAGTTTTTCCTGTTTTTAAATTAGTTGATCTTTACATGATTTAAAGAGATATTTTGTGCAATTATAACAAACCTATATACCGAAACTTTCCGTTTGCCAATGTGTTGTACCGTAGCAATAAAAACAATATTTTCTCCTCAGAATTGATTCACAGCATGAACACAAACCCAAAACAGTTTTAATGAGAGTTTATTTTTAGAGGTTGCAGATTTGGTTTCATTACTAAATCACATTAGTGGCAAGCAAAACAAATAAAGCACTTTATAATGTTTAGATTTAAATATACAAAGATAATCAATACTAAAGATATGTTTTGGCAGAGGGAAGGTGATATCCATTGATCAATCTACTGACAGGAAATCCAAAGCAACAGGGGGAAGGTAAAAGCATCAATTTGAACACCGAGGGAAAAAAACATCCTTGTTTATTTTTTCAACTCCAGGATTCCACTTCTTGGCCCGCGCTTCTTTGCACTGCAGATGTTACAAAACTGCACCCCAGGAACCTGAAAGAGGGAAAAGATGCAGAAGTCTCAATAGAGAACAGCCAAGTAATATTTAACATTCTCAGAAGAAGAAAGATTAGCAAGTAAGACCCCAAAGTTTAATTTTAGAACACATATCATATATGTGTATAACAATTTTAATCTACTTTTAAAAGAAGAGACTGTTGTAGCAGACCTTAGATTTTGTAGTATCTAACTTAAAAGATATATCCAAGAGGATAAAATTCCAGGACTCCATATCAAATGGAGTTACAAACAGAAACCGACATATTGAAGTAGCTTACTGTTCCTGAAGATGGTAAACATTCCTTGTGAAACATGTGTCTGCAGTGAAACACAACCACACTGAAGGGTTTGGCCATATCTGAAACACAGGTGTGAAAAACAAAAACCAAAAAAATAGCAATAAATAGTTTTTAAATAAAACAAAGTAAAAAAATAAAAATACTTGGAAACAACTACACAGAAAACTCACCTGAAGGTAATATTGCAGCATGACATGATTCACAAATGTTCTCCTCTGAAAATAAAAAAACAACACCTGCATGAGTACCGTTTAAAATGACTTCATCTGCACTGCTTCTGCATGAAGCCAAAGACAGTGAACGCACCGTCGACCCGGACTCCCCTCATCTGTGTTCGGTGCATCTTCTGGAGCAGCGAGAGGGAGTCGGCCACCAGGATTTTCTTACAGCCTTCCCGCAGAAGAATCTTAGGAATTAGAAAACAAACGTTGGTTAATAACTTCAACAACATGACATGATAGTTGTAGGGCTGAGCAATTAAATGAAAAAATAAAATCTATATATATATATATTTCTTATTATTTTCGCCTAAGAAATGACTTAAAGTACAGCCAGAGTAATAAGAAATGTTGCTACTGAGGTCATACAATCCACATAAATACTGAAATGATGTTATTTCACAATGACATTAACCCAGCAACATGATTTTGCCCTATTAATTATCCAGTAAGAAAATAAATCCCATTTCTGTGTTTACAAAATAAAAAGGCTCCAATTATATCAAATCCGCACCCGGCTATAGAACTCCATCTTTGAGTTCTTTTGTTAATTTTTTTTAAGTAGTCAAAAATCAACCCTAAACTGAATATACTGGTTTTCATCCTTTATTTCAACTTTCTAAATAGACACTGATTTACTTACTTGTAGATTGTAGTCCTGGAGGATTTTTACTAGTGAGTCCCTGAGGTTTGGGATTTCCATGCCCTCCTTGATGCGATGGATGAGCAGGATGGGATCCACATGAGTACCGATGTTATTGAGGAGCCCCGTGATGAATGCTGGCGAAAAATAAATATTATGAAAGCAAGAAAATGACTGAAAATGATGAATGAAAAAAGATAGAATGACGGGGTCAATGAGAGACTGTATCCTACGTGGTTTATCAATAGAATAAGAGATGAGATCCTCCCAGAGCTCGGCATCGTCCTGCTCTTTGGCAAACTCAATGGCCTTGTCCACGTCCTCCAGCTCCTCCATGATCATCTGCAGAGCTCTTCTGCAGTTCCCCATCCTACCTGAGAGCCAACGTGCTGGATTAGTTTCCTTTGAATCGTCCACAGCGCTCTCCAAGCAGGAAGACAGACCTTAACGTAACACCTACTGAGCAGGAAGACTGTCTCCTCTACAAAGTTCCTCTGCTGGCAAACCTCCAGAGCCTGACAGAAAAGAGGAGACGACATAGTTCACGTCTCGTAGCGTCTGGAAACTCGGATGTGCAGCACGATGACGTGTGAGAAATGCACCTTTTCAAGCGGGCAGTGTGTGCTGTCTCTGAGGAAAGGCAAGAGATTGGGACGGTCATACTCGGCATAGAGGACGATCTGTTTCTCGTGGTACTTTTGGCCTTTGTGGTGATCCCGCTTAAACAGTTTATGGAGATACTGTGGGGAGAAGAGACAAGTCAAATCAGTTCTCGATTAAATTTGGAGAGTTAATACGGTTGTATTTATTCATCTCGACGCACCACGTGCAGAAGCTCGGGCCTGTCGGCCAGTTCTTCCACCACCCTGTCTGTCTGTTAGCAGGGAGGAGAAAGGGGATCAGTGTGGCTGCAGATATTCATCACGTCCATAATCAAATACTGAGAGAGACCGGGAACACTTACCGATATCTTGTCCTCGTTGTCGAGAAGCATGTCAACAGCTTTCTGACGACGTCAAATTAGAGAATGCATTACTCGAGAGAAGTGAAAGTGAAAATAATAAAATGTGCACGTTTTTTCCGGGGCCTTTACTTCTTTGTCGAAGTCCATGAGTAGTATGATCTTGTCCTCTATGGAGGAGAAAAGGTCGTGTTTGTGGATCAGCTGGTAAACGTCTTTGTGCCTCAGTCTCAGGTAGATTTCCAAGGCTCTGTCGTACCGCTGGTCGTACGTGTATCTGCAACCGCATCAAAGTTAAACAGGTTAAAGAATCAAATTTGATTTCGTGGCCTCCTTAATTTATTGAAAGAGGCTCCAGTCGGGATTTTACTCTCATAAATACCAAATAAGTGTCACTGAATTCCATACAAACGGGTATCAAACTATGGACAAGACTTTTTTCTGTACATTTTTTTTACAATTATTATTTTTTCCCCCATTAAAAACAGCAACGTGTGTTTGAATATTTCCCTTAGTATGTATGAAATTGGCAGATAAATGCACAGGTTGAATTCCCTTACAGTTCAGCTAACGTGGTGAGCAGCGTTCTGTTGGCGGGGTCCCTCTTCAAGTGATCGTTGACTGCCTGAACGATGGCCATGTTATTATAAAGCTCTCCAGGCCATTCCCGGATCAGCGTGGCAAAACCCTGCGAGGACAACAAAACCTTTAGCACGACCATCAAGCAGTGGACGAACTGTGCAGGATGCGCAGACCCCTCACAGACGTAGTACCTCATAGTCAGTTTTGAGAAATTCATGCAAGATCATTTCGTAGATGGCCGGTCTGAGACGCAGATCTCCTCTGGGCAAATACTGACTGATGGCCTGAAAGTAGAGAGGAGGCGGAGTAATGTTGATAAGAGAAGACACAAGACATGCATCACAATTCATCAACATGTCAGCAAACAAACTCATTCCAACAATGAAGGTCCATCTAAGGTCAGGAAGTCCTACCTTAAGCTGTCCAATGGTCTTGAACCGGTATACTTCATTTTCCCATAGTTCCATGTTTTTTCCAAGAACCTTCTGACACTTCCTGAATAAGAAGAAGCAAACGGATCATTGAGAGGGAACAAGGACATTCTGACAGAGTAAATTAATAAAGAATGTTGAATACAACATATTCTGAACAACATATCAGGGGGTTAGGTTACTATCCAAAAAATAAAATAAAAGAACAAACATTAAAACAATAAACAAGAATAAAGGTTGCAGTGTGGTTTATTAAATTAACTGTAAAAGCATCCACTTCATCCTTGAATGTGATTTAATTAAAAGGCAACAGCAAACGGTCTTCAGTCTTAATTTAAAGCCGCTGAGAGTCTCAGCAGAGATATGTGGATTCGAACCATCAATCAGTGCACATTTTATTTATAACGCACACTTCATCAGCAGATCGCAAGAGTGCGACAGAGATTGTCTCCTTCTACAATAACAAAAAAGAGCTTGACACATTCTGCTTAGCACAATATATAAAGTTTCTTTAATAAGGAGTAAAAAAGACAAATATTTAACCACTTATTAAATGGATCATCTGACCGTCTACTTGCAGAAGTTAGACCCACCTCGCAGCAGCGTCGTAGTCTCCTTTCTCCACTAAGTGATTGATGTAACCCATCCCAATTTTCTGAACGTCATGTCTCTTGATGTTTTTGAAGCTGATCTCGGCAGCCATTAGCGCCTCCTGTCGCAGCAACAGGAGACACAGTCCAACTGTATAATTGTGGACCGTAACCTTTTGCAACATTCATAAAATTCAACGACGCAGACCTCATATTTCTTCTTTTCGAGCAGCCAATCGATATGGTCGTCCTGGTCTCGCTCCTTGGCCACGACAATGTCTTTGGGACTGATGATGTAGAAGAGCGACTCTCCCTCAGAATGCTCTGTTAATGAAAATACATTTAGGCCTCTGTGTACTGCGCATTACAGCTGACATTTGACGGTCAAGCCATAATGAAATCAGGCCGCAGTAAAAGGCCGCGTGACATTTCTCCCAGGGCCGTTTTTCGTGTTCCTACCGAGGCGGTAGTCTCTGCACTCGTTGTCTTGGAAGTTGCGCACGGTCAGCGCGTCCGAGGAGATCTCCTCGCAGCTCTCGGGGAGAGGCTGGATGATGTCGAGACGAGGCCGCGCGCGGAACTCCTCATCCTGCGCACACATTGAGTAAAAAGCTCACATTAGCCTCTTTAAAAAGAAAAAAGAAAGAATATATATATATGTATATGGTAAACAAAGTGTAATTACCATGTGGTCAGAGTTCTCCTTCACAAAGTACAGGGTGACCAGCTGATCCGCCAGTGGGGCCAGACCACTGATGAAGAACTCGGTCTCAAATGCAGAAACTGTTTGAAAATAAGACGACAAACCAAGTAGCAACAAGGCCGATGTGGTAGACACCTTATCAGGGTGCATTTAGTTCATCTGTAAGTTGAGAATGGTAACATAAGGATAGTATAGTTATATCGTATGCATTTCTTTCTGTAGCAGAACGTGAAATACACTGTTTAATTCATTGACTTCCTACTGTTCTTATTGTCATGTCATTGCCATGAGAAACGTCCCGATAAAGTAATGAAAAAGCAATGCAGAGGGGAATTCTGTGTTGGAGAATTCCCTTTTGTTTTATATGATAAAACCAGTCGAACAGTAAACCAAGGAGCTCCAAAAAAAAAAAAAAATCACATGAACCCTCTTTGTTTCCAACTCTGTTTTTGGAGTTATTGGTTGCATTCAAACAGAATATTTCAATCGTAAATGTGCAGTCTAGTGAGATGTGTTCTTGAAATAAAACTGTGTTTTCTACCTATTTCCACATAGCGGCTGGGCAGGTCTCTCATTTCCGTCGGATTTCTCTCTTTCACAACACAAATCTGAGGAGAAACGACAACATTACGGAAAGTCGTGGCTCCGGCGAGCGACACGTTGAAATAGAAAAGCATCAGACCTTGATGGACGTGCCCCAGCCGACAATGAGAGTGCAGTTGTCCTTCCAACACAGGCTGCAGGGGTACATGTCCGGCCTCAGGCTGACGTTGTCCCGCAGCACGTTTGTGATCCGCTGCTTTGTACCGATGTCATAGATTTTAACTCCCTAAAGACAAACAAAACTTAAACCTTTTACCCATTCGGCAACGCGCTTCCTTATTTGAGGCCTGACACCGATCGCTCACCACGTTGTTGGCCCACGCGATGAGGTTACTTCTCCACTGGATGTTGGTGATGGAGCCCTCGCCTTCGTGTAGGACGGACATCTTCCAGCGGTTCAACCAGTTTCTTTCGTACAGGAGCAGCTGAGAAAGAACAAAAGGAGGACATTCAGTGCTACGCCCTGTGCAGTTGTGCGGCCCGGCCTACAGGGGGCAGCAGATGAATAGAACATCACGCCGCAGCAGGAGATCGCCCGCTGTGTCTGATGAAAGAAAGTGCAACAGCTTTCTAAGCAAAACTGAAGGCAACTTTTTAATTCCGCCCGGTGACGTAAAAAAAACATTTTAGTCCCTATATGAAGATCTTGATTCCAATTCAGAGCATTTTGGCACAAAGACTATAAAGAGGGATCAATAGTCTTCACTTTTTACATCCTCCTCCATCCTAACGGCTGAGGCTTCTGGAGGATACAGACCGTTTACACAAATATAGAAAAAAGAATTCAAACACAAATGTATTTTTATTTAGCAACACTGCTGTGTTTTTAACCACAATGCAATGCGACACAGAGGCCGCCGCAGGACTACTTCATTAACTGCCGCTTCATGCGCAGGCCTTGTGGTTGTACACGTCGAGGACAAAGCCTGTCATTCGCATTCCCTGCATTGCTACTGTCCTCACTCCATAAACCGTTAAATGTGCACAACGTTACCAAGGAGGCCGGGAGAAGGTTGTGTAGCTGCTTTAATTCAGCAGTTTGGGCTGTGTTAATAAACAGTTTGCTCTACAAAGAGATGATATGACAAAAGAACTGTGGAGACTAAATTGAATTTCCTTTGACGGGATGTGGCTCCCGTTGAGGCTTATTGATTTTCATCACAGGCGCATTGTGGAGGCCTTCAACAACGTGGAACTGAGAGGAATCAGCGGCAATTGAAAGAAAATGGTAAAGTAACACTAACAATGGGGTTCCAAGTTGTTTTTCCCCACCCCTGTTGTATAAATGTCAGTATACTTTATTTATTGGTGGGTTTAGAGTGACGCTACATCTGCGGCGTTTGCAGCTGTGTGTACAGTAATTGCCGCGTGGTAATAGGAAGGTGGTCTGAGACGCTTCCCGGAGACGACTTTTAGGATGGAGATCCCTGAACGCGCCCGGAAACCGTAAGACTACGCGCCCTCTCGATAATGACATCTACTTGCCGGCGCTTCTGAGGCGTTGCCTTTCAAACACCGCGGAGCGAACGGCACTTTGTGAAAATGGGCAGCTCTCCCGAGAGCACTCCAGCAAGGAGACAGGAAAAAAACCGAAGAGGCTTTCACAGCGGACAAAGGCCCCGCGCGTCCACGTCTCGCCAGCCGCAGCGAAAAGGGTTCGCTGGTTTCGCTTTCGCCCCGGACACAAATCGGCACGATTGACTGTGGCAGGAAATGGCGATAACTGTACGTAATGACTCAAACGTACCTTGTTGCCCCCGGTGACAAACTGTTTGTAGTTTGATCTGCTGAACTGGGGATGTAATGCAACAACCTGCGAAACAAGTACGCCAGTGTGAAAAATTGGATTGTTATGTTACGTTACAGTCAGGCGAAGATGTAGCAACAGAAGCATGCTAAGAAAAACGTGCACAAAAAAAATCTATTCTCTGAAAAAGGTGTTTACAATGGTACGTTTTTAGCAAAGATACACGTGTGAGTGTGAATAGGGAGCATCAGACTGGATAAATGACACAGGCATTATTGCCTAAGAGTGTTGGGAGCAGGTTTTTGTTAAATACGGTTGGCCACTCGCTTTAGTTCATCAACATTCCTCAGTCTTTCTTGAAGAATTCAAAAGGAACACGGCCAGTCATTTCTTCTTGGTAGAATGTAATAACCTACTTTGATGGGGCAGTCAAAGTTCTCGTGGAAGCCCTCTCTCGTATAGAGGCCGAACACCTGAACCTGAAACGGAGATGAGACGGGAGAAGGGAAAGCGAAAGGTGAATAACTCAAAACGTCTCCTGTAATTGCTGCCTCTGCAACTATCCGAGGCCAGCGGGGGGAATTGTGGTCAGAAAAGACTTTGATTGGTTCCACACTTCTCCGTTGGGTCACCAATTAGTGGACAAGTTGATTCTTCCAACCCCGCAGGGTTTAGAAACCAGAAAACACAGCCTCCGTTGGCTACAACAAACCCTAATGTACCATTAAGAGTAGAGAACACCCAATTTCTCCTTATCTGAGGGCCCAAAAAAAGTGGTTTAAAAAGAAATACATCTATAAAACCCAATCTCTGTTTCCGATCCGCACCAGCGATTAAGGATTGATTTTAAAAGGATTAACAGCCGACTGGATTGGTAGAGGGCAAACAATTGCTGTAGCATTCATTTTAATTGTGTGCTCCACTTTGTTTGTGCGATGAGATCTTCATCTTTGCCAGCAGAGTGCTGTGAGTGAGGACAGGGTGATATCAGACAGCATATCTGCACTGCGAAAAAGCCATGAAGGATGGTGGTAATGATGAGAAGAGACAAGATAACAGCAAGGTGGAGAACATGGAGACATACATGGCTGATGGGTGACTGACACCTCAACGGAGTTCAAGCCTTTCCCCTACCACTCAAAATAGGTGCAAGCTTCTTTTAAATGCATGCATCATGGGGAAAATATGCCCATGTATAAGATAAAAACACCTGGAGCCCCTCATCATTAGCATAACGTTTAACGCTGATAAGAGGAGTTTTATGTGAATTATGGAAGATGAAAAACACTGATTTTTCGTTGTTGTTGCTGCTGGCCCGAGGATCAGTAACCCGGGGCGACGAGCAGAGAGATCTCACCTTCCCATCCTCGGAGCAGATGCCCACATGCTCTCCACTTTCATCCAGACTGATCTGGTTGATCTTCACTGAACTCTGTGGAGACACAATATCATGGCATCTTTTCTTAGAGGCAGGTGAGAATATCTTCGTGGCCGGTAAAATGCTGCCGGCTGACGTTTTATCCACTTAAGTGAAATGCTGAAAAAAGGCAGAAAATGTGGCTATTCACGCACAAGTCTCAAAGCACCGAGCGTGGCATCAATACGTTGAAGGTTAGGGGGTCCAAATTCACTGTTGGTGCTTTTAAAGTTTACACATTCACAAATAAAATAAGGTTATTGTTGTAGAAGTGTATTGTAGAAGTCATTCCCTCTAGATCAAATGAGCAGAAATGAGAGGGTTAAGTTAAACAATGGGCCTTAATCCGATGTGCTATCAGAGATCAGAGCTGGTTAATGATTCAAAATGACACTCGAGTTAAAGTTTCAGGCCCACAAAATATGTGCAAAATATGAATTAATAAATAATATATCCTATGATTAACGATATTAGCATTTGTCCGTAGCATGGCTGAACAATCCCATGCACTGGTATATCTAATGCATTTTATTACATCATTATCAATTTCAATGGACTTCAATGTACTCACAATTTCAAACTTCTGAGTTACATTTCCTTGGATGTCCAGCAGGAAGACTTTTCCAAAATGGGTCCCTAGTGCAAGAAACTGAAAAGGGACAAATGCAATGTAAATCACACCAGGATCGGAGAGAGGACACATGAAACATATTCAAGACTTTAGAGAAAAAAAAAAGAAAAAAAAGAACCACTTCCTGGAGCTGCAGCGACATGAGCAGCGTGGGGATTGGGTGGGCTTGGAGGCAAAACTGTGAAATTGCAGGGGTTGGAAAAGCCCTATTTATTAAAGCATACAGTGTGAAATGGCATTTTCTTTCCTCAAATTAAAATGCTTAAGCATAATAAATGCGCTGTATATCTGACTTCCTCGCGTGCGAGCCAATCAGCCCCTTGCTCAGCATTGAGCTATTATTACTGAGCAGCAAATTCTTTCTGTGTTTTCTGCTTCAGCAAAAGTGCACGTGTGTGTGCGCGTGTGTGTGTGCGTGCGTTAGTCCACTGGGACAAAAAAAATTATGGAATCTGGGGGCTTTTGGCATTAGATTAAGTGTGTGTTCTTCCACCCCGGCCCCGGCTCCGTGGCCTCCTCCTAATCCCCCTCCCTCCTGGACCAGCATGTGGATGTGCGGCGAGTCCACCATGCTTCAGTGCAGTCTATAATGAAATGCTTATATTTACAGGCACAGCTGAGCATGTCAGACAGAGCCCCTGCAATCTCCCCAAATAAAATAACCAAAAATAAATAAATAAAGGGTTCAACCTTGTGAGGCGGAGCGACTTTTAAAAGCGATTTATCAGAAAGGAATTGTTCAAATGAAATTCCGATTCAGACACTTAAAATATGAGGCAACATAAGGCAATATGCGCCGTCGGTGGCTTTGAGGTTGTGGGAGTTCTGCCGCGGCGGGGTAGTAAGGGGGGTGCAGGGTGGACAGGGGGGGGGGGGGGGGGGGGTTGCTGTGACCACACGGGTAGCCGGATGACAGAAGGTACACAAGGACAGAAATCCCATGGAAAGAGGCAGTCAGATCAAATTTAGAATTTCAGCAACGGATGCTATTTTGAGGTTAAACAATAAATAAAAATAAATAAAAAAGAATACAAGGGGACCAAATCCTCAAAGTAAAAATAAATAAATGAAAATCAATAGCGGTTAATAAAACATCAGGTGAGGAGACATAACTGGGTATGACTTTTGCTCTGCTCAGGCGTGCACGTGTGCTGCTGGTGCCACAACGATTAACCATCTCGCCGAGAGTGGTCGCTTAAAAAAGAAAAAAAAAAACATCAACACTGGACAAACCGAAGAGACGAGCGAACCGCACGTGAGAGTGGGAATTAAAAAAAAAAGAAGAAAAAAAGAGAGAGAGGACAATGGCGCCCGGCGACTTCCGATGCACCTCCCTGAGAGGAAAAGCAGGGGGAAGGTGAGAAGAGAATGGGCGTGTTACATAAACAATGTGAGCCCTGCGTCGCGGTGGATTATAACCTCTACCTTGTCGTGGACGGTCATACAGCTGGCTGCGTCCTTCTGCAGGATTTCTGTCACCCCGTTGGACAGCCTCTCGTACTTCAGCTTGGGCTCGTCCTCGCTGTCCTCCTCCTGGTGGACAGAGTAGACCCGTGAGACGGGCCGTCACTATTTCATATGCATTTTTCTTACAAACGGCATTCGTTGAAGCAGCGGTGGTGTCCTCTAACAAGTGCTGTAGTTCACAACGTCCCGTGAAGGCCTCACAGGCCTTCCTACGGAATGTCCCGCTACGTAAATTGTAAAACCGATCGATTTTAAACAAAGTCGGAAGAAGAAGAAAAACTACTCTTTATGCATTCAACTTAATTTTCACCAGTAGTGGCGCTACGCAGAAATGCTTTTCGCCCTACACGATGATGCATGTTGAAGTTCTGTTGCTCCCTCAGAAGAATGTAAAATATTATAACTTGAGAATCTTTCATCGGCTTGAAAAATAAAAATTAATTAATTCATGATTGCAGTTGAAATTTTATTCCATTGTTCATTCATTTGCTTGATATTTCCGTAATTAATAATTTTGTGCATGAATTTAGGGAAGGGCGGCACGGTGGCGCGGTGGTTAGCACTGTCGCCTCACAGCAAGAAGGTCCTGGGTTCGATTCCACCCAGTGGCCTTTCTGTGTGGAGTCTGCATGTTCTCCCCGTGTCTGCGTGGGTTCTCTCCGGGTTCTCCGGCTTCCTCCCACAGTCCAAAGACATGCGCTGGGGATCAGGTCAATTGGGGACTTTAAATTGCCCGTAGATGTGTGAATGTGAGTGTGAATGGTTGTCTGTCTCTGTGTGGCCCTGCGATTGGCTGGCGACCAATCCAGGGTGTACCCTGTCTATCGCCCGAAGTTGGCTGGGATGGACTCCAGCCCCCCCGCGACCCTGTGTGCAGGATAAGCGGTTTGACAATGGATGGATGGATGAATTTAGGGAGGGCCGATATGAAGTAAATAACATTTCACTGCCAAAATAGTTTGATTTGTGTTTGAACATTAACAACAACACAAAGCCAGTGAGCCAGTGGCCACAGTGCCAGTGAGCAAGATGCTGGACCAAGAAGGAGTAAAGGTCAATTTTGTATATATTCTTTCCTCTTCCAAGACATTCACCTGGCGTGTGTGTGTGTGTGTGTGTGCGTGTGTATCGGGAGATCTATGCACAAACAGGTTTCCATTACATTGCGTGAAATGCAGCATAAAGCCGTGTTTTCATGAGACCGTTCATCCCCAGTGACAGACATGAATTCAGTCATTCCATATAGCACACTTAAGATATTCCACGGTGTTACAATTTCCTGCGTGAGCCAACACTTGCGGCCAGTCACAGCCTGAATATTACTCATAATTCAGTTTATAACCAATGCTGCACAGTCTCCGGCTGCCCAGAAGGTGAATCAACTCAAAACGTTGTCTGCCATTATGCGCTACTGGGTTGGAGGTGGGGGACAAAAGCGTGGAAAAAATGTTATTTCCAAAAACAATTCTTTCCCACTCGACAACGCCATATCTAGGCTATTTCCTGTGTATTCTGGTTGTGAGATTTCCGATAAGGGAGCATTTGTTACGGCTTCCGAAGATCAAACAACAAAAGCAAAGTTCATTTCCAGAGAGAAACTACCCATTTTCTCTCCCGTGAGTAGTCTTTCGTTTTGTTGACTACGGAGTTGGCCTTTGTGTCGGAACCATTTTCACCAGACTCTTTGCTTATTGGAAGTTAAAGCTGAAAAGTTGTGTCCACAATAAGGACAACACGCAGCTTTGATATTCACACTGAAGACCACTGGTCGTTGACGTAGATTGAGAGAGGAGGACGTGTCTCCCTCAGCATTAAAACCATAATGGATGTTCCTGCACGTTATCACGTGATCGCTGAGAAGCTGAAAGGTTGTGTTGAGGCAACACACTTTACACGCTGTAGTTATTTTACTTTAGTTTGCCAACCCATATTTTGTTATTAAATAAAAGCTAAATAGCTTTATCTCATAAACTTTTTTTAATAGCTACCTTTTTATTTGAACCACTTTGCCATATTCTTTGTCTATTAGCAGTTACGATAACATATGCTGTAGGGGCATTACATCATTCAAACACACAAGGAAGAGTACAATAGTACTAATGTGCATTATGAAGCAGTGGATATCTCCCTGAATATTAAGAAAGTAATGAATCCCCCCACTTTTCTAGGTAAACAATCAGCCTCATGGACACAGTATTGAACACACTGCAGGATGTAGGAGGTTTTTTTATAGGTTCAAGCCTGACAGTTTCCCTCTGAGAGCCTTTCCGTGATACATCATTAGATTCTCTGCTTCCTATAAAGACTTCCCTTCCTGCCAGGCTGACGTAGGACGATATATTTTATTTAGCCTACTTGTGATTCTCAGATGCAACAAGGGTACTGTAACATGCCAAAAGCTCAGTCATATCATTGATGGATCTGGAAAGCTATCTGTAATTTATGAGTGTTTGACACGTCTCAAAATCTGACAAAGCTCCATCAGGGATCATGCTGCATTGATAAAGGCTGGCTGTGTATTACAGTCCTTTCAGGAGGCAGCAAGCTTTACTCAAGTTTTAAAAAATCATCCGTGCCCAATACAACTCCGCACATCCCTGTCATCGGCAATGTGCTGCTCTTCGGCTGCATTATCACGTCGACATACTGGTGCAACTGCACGACATTCTCAGGTGTATTTTTTTCTCTCACTATGACGGAAGTATAAACTTCTTTTCAGCAGGTTTTTTTCTGAAAAAGAGAAATGTCAGTGGAAAAGAGTTTCTTACCTCAGACTCATCTGTGAATTCCTCACTTTGTTTTCTGCCCTGAATGGAGAGATATTGAAAGGATTTTAACAATCTGTCATAAAGATGTATGACTATATTAGAGCACCGAAGCTTTATTACATTACACTATATGTTGTCATATATATATTACAATATATTAACATTACTATATTTAGTAACATAACTTTACAAAATAATTTCACTCAAACATAAGACCGCAGAAATGAGTTAGAACAATACAGCAACAGTGTTTTACGCTCATAGCTATACAATTAACGTAAAGCTACGATCAAATCACATATTTAAACATCCTGCACCACAGATATAGAAACACAACAAGCTAAATCAAATCAACGGGCGGTTGACAAAATTGACAAGTGTTTCATTCATTTTGATGCTTACACGGAAAACAACATTAGCCAGCTAACGTTAGCATGCTATATTTACCTGCTGTTCCACATCCGCCATCCTTATTAGCTGTAACCGAACGGAGTCGTTATAATATATTAAAACGTTTTTACATGTTCAAGTGTCACAATATCACATATGGGTTTGCCTCATGTGAAAAATATCCACCGGAGAGAAAACTGATGTTTGTTGTCGAAGCCTGCTCCCTCTGTCATAAGTTGAATCACATGACAGAAACAAAGCCGCTAAGCATTGTGGGTATTGAAGTCGTTAAGGCCAACCGTCGGAAAAGGAGGAGGTGACACCAATTAACAGCAAGTAAAGGCCTTTAAAAACGTGGTAATTATATTTATGAACAGCTTTTCTGATTTTATTAATACTTTTTGCCAGGTATTAACTTCAATTGTGTTTGTATTTGAGAACGAGTTGCGTTCGTTGCGTTGAAAAAGTGTCAGTTAGCTTATTTAAATTTTCTTCTTCTGCATTTAAGCTAATTAGCCACCAAGCTACACTAATAACGCTTAAACCCCCCCGAAAGCCCATAAAAGTGTTTTCGGTTATTATGGCTGATTATACCAAGTTCCAGGTCGAAAGAGGCATGCAGCTTTGATGGGAATTTATTAGGTCACATCTTTATCTTTATCCTCTAATAAGAAAGATAAGGTGTAACTTTTCCACCTGTCCACCCTCATATGCGGTCTATCGTCCTGCCCCAATATGATCAATTGTGTTTTATAACACCAATTAGAAATCATTTAAACAGGTGCAAAAGAAAATAAATAATCCTTACTAAACTATTATTTCTCCAACTGTTTACGAGTGGATACAATAAATGCTAACTAACATCAGTTAAAGTTTTTGAAGTACTTTTGTAATCACTACTTTACCTGATTGTTTCAATTTATGGTACTTTATACTTTTCATCCATTACATATATTGTACAGTTTTACTTTGGCTTAAACCTTCTCAGGGTTCATTCATAATGAGAATGTTTTCTTTGAGGGGTTTAAATGCGGGACTTTCATCTGTAATGGAGTATTTTTACAATGTTTTAATGCCACATCTACCAAACAAACCTAAATACTTCTTTCAACAGAACAAATTACTTGGTGTGGTGTAACCCTTGAAGAATAAAATACCTGTTTGAGGGGTTTTGATATAAGAAACACAGCTCAAAATCTCAAAGCAAATGATGAATGGAAGGTGTGTTGTAAATGCAGTCAATTAGCTTATTGCCTTTGTATGTTTCCAAGCATTCCTGGACGTGATGACCGAACGAACCGCTCAGATATTAGTTGACTTTCCCGGCCCTTCTTCACCCTGCTGACAGCTGCTTGCCGGAGTCCAGATGAACGGGAAAGGTATGATTTGCCTTTTTTTTATTGAGATTGTCTCACACCCTCATCTCGTCCCATCCATCCTCAGGAGAATCCTAATGCACTAATACCAAGGGGGAATCTTTTTTTTTTCTTCTTTACAATCTACTTAGCAATGATTTATTGATTGCGGCTTCCACCCTCACAGAGAATTACCGATCCTTTTTGGGAAATCAGATTTTCACACCTTTCATGAGTGTGTATGTGGCACAGGACTCCAGAGGCAGTGTGAGGGGATACTGACTTTGAGGAGCGGCGGTCTGTGAATCTCTGCGGCGTCACTCCTCTACTGCTTAGTGATGTGCCCCTCGGATGGCCCTGTGATTCTCTGCTGCTCCCCCCATCGCTCTCTATAGTGATGCATTATTTATCGGTTGATAAATACAGTGCAGGCGCTAGATTTTGGTATGTTTTTATTGCCCTTAAAACACACATTTCGCTCTACTTTCATATCATAAGCATGCAGGAGGCCCTCTCATATATGAGCATGTTTTAGGGGAAAAAAAATATTAGGAGGAGTCAGATTAGTGTGCTGAAATCTTTGATGCTCCAGAATGTCAGCTCCGTGGATCGATTTAGTAAAAAATACACACACACACACACCTGACCAATCAGAGGCGTCTATCGGTTGTGGACCTGCTGGGCGCCGTGGTTTACAAGCTTCAAAGAGCTCCTTTTTAATACACTGCTTTCATAGCCCTCAGCCTTCACTGACCCACCGACCACTGGGGAGCATTTTAGATTTAGTGGAGTAGAGATGAATAACTGCTGATCATATTAATAAGTGTGGAAAAAAAAATAACCTAAATTCATGACTACTTATCCATGTTATCCAAAATAGTGTATTTAGAGGAAGTAGCTTGGCTGGTGATGTGACCGATACAGTTATACAAACCTACTGCATTCGTCATGAGTAAAAGACACAAGTGATGAATAGCACTACTAATGAATAGCATGAGGGTTTTTTGTTGAAACTGGAGAAGTATCCATCAACCAGAGAGGAGAACAGTTTGGTTAATAACCCTAAGGGGGAGACAAATCATCACATAACTTAGCACATTAGACATCTGGGTCCAACACAGTAGGGTGAAACAGAACAGGGCTCAAATTAGGTCTTTCATATTTATTGTTAGCATTTAAATAAATCATTAGCACAAACAATATAGTTCAGTTAATTAATTATGATATATATTTTTTAATGTTGAGTAAGTTGAGTAACACTACTTTAATGTTTTAAAAGTAGTTAAATCTACAGGATAACTCTGAGAAAGGAAAAACACATTTATTTTAAAACAGTAGAATCTTTTCTTTTAATATCCATACGGTCTTATAATAGTATTTCTTTTTCACGTAAAGCATTCATCAACTTATAAATATTAATTATTTGAGCTCAATGAGAATTTATTTTATATTTAGTTAGAAATTCATTTTTTCAATAAAAAAACACTTGACTTGATTTTTCCTCTGGTAAAATAGATAAAAGAGTGACCAAAAAGGTGAAACAATAATTCATTTTACTGAAGTAATGAGAACTAATTTGTTATTGCAGATATCGGATATCAATTTTGGCAGCATCTATATCCTTTCATTACTCAGGTCATTTTAATTGCTTTACAAGGAATACTTACTAGGTTCCAGGGTAAAAGCTAATCAGCTAAGAGAATTATTTTCCAGTAGACCATTTTGGACAGTGGTAGTAATGTGGTCAAAATAAAGCCCCTATAGATGGCTTGCTGACAATAGATGACTTTTGTCCCTGATTTGTATTCAGAATACATGCTGGAGAAGGAAAACACATGATAATCATATAAAATGAAATTAATATTTCCCAAAACTGTCTGAAAGAGTGAATATTTGAGATCCATGTTTATGTGATTCTTATATTGTGTCAATTATTATATGTATTAATGGGTTTTTTTCAAGAGGAGCGTGTCGATCAGAGGATGAAACCCCTCACACAGTGTCCCTCACACTGCGACAGCACTGGTAAGACCACTGGCTATTAGCACGGGTATCTGATGACGCTCAGGACTCTGCTAACCGCTGATTATTCAGCCACTGGGGGAGTTTGGTGGGCGTGAGGCAGAGCGGGGTGGGGGGTAGGGGGGGGGGATCAAGTGCTTTTTCTTGTTCCTGCAACCTGTTCCTGAGCTGTGGCCAGACTCAGTGAACAGAAAAGAAACAAACCTCCCTTATGCCAACCCTCTTAGACACACACACACACACATACAGACGCGCATTATTGCTAATCAGAGGTCTGAGGGTTACTTTAAAAAATGAAGCTAATCCCTTACACGTCCACTGCTTAGAATCACTAATGTAATTTCTTATGGTAATTTTTAAATATCCCCTTTTATTACGGATTTTTACAATGAGATTACAGTTATCCCGTTATGTGTAATTGCATTACTCCCGCAGCTTAAATTGATAAACACACCCCGCCCGGTGGCATGATGGCAAATAGGCAAAGCAAACTGTTCTGAAATGAGGTAATTAACAGCTGCGTGAGGTGCAGAGAGATGTGCTGCCCCCTCATCCTGGAGCTTCAGAGGCCAGGAGAAGATTAGAGCTCTGATCTCATTCCCAGCACTTGTTTGGAGTCTGTCAGAAAGAGAAATGCCAGTATTAGAGAGGTACCGCCACACTCCTGATATGATGAAATAAGGAGAAAAGGGGAAAGGAGAAAAAGATGGAGGGATGGACAGGAAGGACCGTGCCCCTTTCTGAGGTGCTAGTAGTTTGTTTGTTCTATTTTTCATCGTAGCTGCTGGGGTAAAGATTCCCATTTTTCCTGTATTTCTTTCCCCCCTCACCTAACATAAAACACTACTCTCATTTTTTATAGGTCTTGCAAAGTCTTATGCCCCAGTGAAAATTACATTGTGAAACGGTAGAAATTTCAGGGCTGCTCGTGCTCTGCCCCGTCCCTCTGAGCTTTCAAACACTCAACAGACTGTGAAGAATAAATAATAAAAAACTATTGATTATTTTGATGACTGCAAGATTCAATTAGGTATTAATTTTGCCCTCCAGTGGACCTATCAAGCAACTCAAAGGAGAGGAGGCGGGAGGTGGGGGGTGGATCCAGATGCATGCATAGTGTGGCCAGGCTCAGACAGAGGGGAAAATGTGTTTACCTCGGCGGGCAGGGAGGTGCATTGATGCGCAGTGTCCCACATTTAAGTGCTTCACAAATGAAGCCCTGATGACTAGTGACATTGTTACCAGGGATATGAGTATTGACCAGCCGGCTTACGGTTTTAACGACAGCTTAAACTATTTCTATTGATTAACATTTTCATAGATTATCATGTGTCATATCAAAGAGGGCTGATTCTCGTGACAAGCACATTAAAAAGGCCCCCGTGGGCAGGAACTCATCGACCACCCGGATAGAAGTGGTGGTGGTGGTGGAGCGGGGAGGGGGGGTCGCGGTGGGGGGTTGATGGGTGCGGGCAATTGATAACCTTCTTTCTGGGGCCTTTATGCACTGGTCACCTTTCCTTTGCTCAGATATATTTATGCTGGACGTTATTCATGTATAAGAAAGATGACCATAGTCCTGCTGTCTCAGAGCCTGAGGTGAAGTGAACACTGTCTGAGGAGCTCTCCAGTCGGAGGACACAAGGGGGAAGAGACAGGGGGGGTGAAGGTGGGAGGGAAGGAGTGTGTGTGTTTTTGTTTGTGAAAGAGGCAGAGAGAAGGGGGGGGGGGGGGGGGGGGGTGACATCTCCTGGAAGCCTCCCCAGGCTTGAACCTGCGGTGACCATTCAGATACACGTAGGTTGAGGAGGCTGCTTCTGGTTCAGTGGAAACATGTTGTAGCTGTAGCGGCATCTTTTTTGCTGCTGTTTCGGTGACTTCAACATTTGGACTTTCTGAAAACCCTTTTGTTTATTCTTCAACATTTTCTTCTGGAGCTTTGTTTAGGTAAGCGCAACGGCTTGCAAGAAATATATATATATATATATATATATATATATATATATATATATAACTATATGACTTTTGATATTTGTAAAAATCTTTGAAATAATTAGTAATTGTCTGATACGACTGGAGATAAAACGTCCTGATGGAAGCATTTAAACATTTCATGGTATTCATAAAATAACCCTAAACGTGGTTTTTGGGGTATTTTTATATTATTCTCTTTGCATTTTTTTCTATTAACATGCTCTGACAGATAATGTTCTGATCATACATGTAGATGTTCTTCTCTTTAGTTTAATGTGCTAATTGGGTTAACATTTCAGGAACATCAGTGACTTCATATCTCGTTTAAATCAGGCCTTAAGTTCATGTTGCCTCACACTCTGCTGCGAGATGTCACCTTTGATATCATTTTATGTCCCCAACTGTGTGAAAATTTATATAATCACTGGTGTGTGTTTTCACTCATTTCTTCTTCTGATATGTAGCATTATATTTATTTATCCACACACAGCCCTTTGTAGACTGCTGTCAGCTTAGTGTTTGCTGGAGATGAGGCACATGTCAGGTAGTAATGAGCCCTTGGAGATGGATGTATCACCGTTTTAGGACTGCAGGGTATAATGGTAACGCCACCCCATCCGTAACAGTTCTTCACCAGGCAGCAGCCGGCAGTATCAGCGGGGAAGCACCAGCCTCAGATAAAAGAGAGCGCTGGAGAGGGAGGGAGCAGGAGGGAGAGAGAGAGAGAGAGAGCGAGGCAGAGTGATGAGTGAGCAATAGAAAGGAGACGCTGGGTAGAGAGGGAGTGAGTAGAGACATAGAGTAGGAGCCGCTGAGGGGTGAGACGCCGAAGCACATCTAACCAGGGGTCTCTTCTCTTTTATTTTTCCCCTCCTCCCTTGTTTCCCACCTGGGCTAGCAGCTCCCTCCAGGACCCGATGATTACAGGGCAGCTGAGCAAGCCACTGCTCTCCCTGCGCAGCGACATGAGCGCGGCGGAGCTCCGGGCGGACGGCAAAGCGGGTAGCCCGGACAGCGACCTGAACGACGAGCCCCTGCTCCTGTCCTCCGAGGCCGCGGACGCGGAGGGCAGCGCCAACAAGCTGTACGGTGAGTCCCGTTTGTGCCTCGCGGAGCTGCCGGCTGAGGGTCTGCGTTGGGCGGCAGAGAGGTGAGGACGGGGAGCCCACAGCGCTGGGACAGGTGTCAGCAGTGGCAAACCGCAAACTAAGTTTAAGTGCGGTTTCCAAGTCAGTGTTTGGCTCTTTTAAAGCTTGGATTTCCTATTTTATATCATGTTGGTGTGTTGAGATGTTTCATGCACCTTCAGATATCTATTTTGTAGGACTCGCCTTCATATAAAACGTATTCTGAAGTTTTAATTTTCCTTAAAATATATTTTTACTGTTTCTTCTATCCCTCCTTGACAACTCTGTTGGTGTTTGGTCGTTACTCCTTCAAATGGAGAAAGGATCATATTTGCTTCATTGTTACAATTAATTTAAACTTTTCATTAGTGATGAGGGAAATTTAAACTTCTGCTTTATGTTAACTAATATTTATTATAAGCACGTCACATAGGATATCACTTCTAGAGACTTCTCTTGCAGCTATTTATTCTCAGTTTATTATGTCTTTTGGCATATTTAATTGCAAATGATCCTCCAAATTAGCCAATTTCTGTATCAGCATGCCTCATTGTTGCTGCAGTTATCTCATTATTTGAGTGTTTGAATGTCTATTGTGGTTTTGTCTATTATAATCACCTTCAATTATGTGGATTAATTCACTAGGCCACATTATAAATCAATAAGCATGACATAAATTACAATTTAAGCCAATCTTCAAATTATTAGATTCGTTGAGAAATGTAATGTAGTTCTTAAGGTTTATTTCATTAGGGAGATTTTAAAGTCATTAAAATTGTAAATGATTAAAAACTGAATATTTATAATTACATTAACTTGTAGATAGTAGATGTAAATTTAACAGATTTGTCCTTGTGGAGAGAGCTGCAGAAGCTTAAACCTTTTATATTTAATTATAAAAAGAAATGTTGTGCTCTCATCTCTAGTATATGTGAAATGCACCCAACTAAACAAATTCTTCTTGATATTTAAGAATCATTTAGTTATATTTTTTTACGTTGATGAAAGGAAACAAAAATCCATTTTTAATGGCTTAAGATGCTTCTGTTTTGTACAGAGTCAGCCAAGTTAAACTGTGTCTGTGCATGTCTTGGTGGGTCGGAGATTCTCATATTTAATTGTTTTATTGCTGGTCATGAATTTCTAAAGCCGTAAACGGTGCATCATCTGGGTGATTTTCAAGGTTTTAATGAGATTTGTTGTCTGTGTGTGTGTGTTTCCAGGGAAGCAGCAGAGAGTGTAGTCTAAATACTGAGCTCGCCAAACATTTTCAAACAAAATGAAATAAGAATTTGGGCATGGGCTAGCCAAACCTAATCAGCGAGAGTTCAGCTGTCTTTTAAATCCTTTTTTTCAAGAATAACCCGAGGCGAACGTCTTCTAAACGAGGACTGTGTTCTGCAGGATTTGTCTCAGAAGTGTTGCAATTTGGTTTAATAAGCATCAAGCCTCTCCCTCTGTTTTTGACTCATCGGCTGCTACTCACTCGATACTTTCTGCTCCTCTTCTTCTCCTCTCGTTAAATGCTCCACTATTTATATTCCAACTCTTTTGGGCTTCACATTACCAACATGTCTTTGACAGTGATCATTTCCACAGTAAAACATGCAAGGGACATGCTGCTGAATTATATTTCTTGAGCCATAAGATTAGGATTTTTTTGTTGTGTCTGCTTTGTGCTCGCTGTCCGCTGATGGCCAGTCAGAGCGTCTCCAGTGAGAGTTTTTGGGGGCTGGTTTCCCTCTGCCCGCCGGCGGAGCCCTGGGCTGCGCCAGCGGCAGGTTTGCTTTGGGATCGGCTGCTCACATGACCTGTCAGAGAGGAAGGCAGGCAACGTCGAGACGTGGCACCGTAGTGTCTTTTGCTGGGCGAGATAAGAGGGAAGAATATGAGACAGTGTGTGGGGGTTAAAGAATAAAAAAACCCATTCTCCATTAATTTCTTTAAAATGCTGCCAGAGAGAATGTTTGGTGATGGTGACTTGTATTTTCTTCTTCCTCTTTTTAGAACCGGAATGGTTGTGTGCTTGTTTAGTGGGGTATTCACTTAACGTTTAAGTGAACATTTTGGAAACTTTAGTGTTCCGAAACACTGTAGTTGATGGATTATATAAGCGGCTGTGAGTTGCTTCGGGTCTATGCACGCTCTCTAAGAGCAATTGAGCGTAACACATGTGGCCATAAATGCAAAAGCAAACCTATTTGTCTTAATTCCAGACAAGCTGGCAATTTAGAGATGCTCAATTTCCAAAGAATAGGAATGAATGTATCTGAAGGTATTTTGACCGTTAGAGGAGCCAAAGTAGGATAAACAACGAGTTCATTTAGACAATAGTAAGGATTTTTAGGTTTGTTACAGGAGTTGGATTTTCGTTATTTGAGCCACATTGCTCGTATTTGTGGTTGTAGTGAACTTTTGTAATTGCAGGGAGATTGAATAAAGTTTGCAGTTCCACCCATTCTGTTATCAACATCTATGTCTCAGATATTAAAACAACCCCAAATACAGCCTCAAAACTTAAATTATTTTAGTGGTTTTCTTTATGTGGTTCTGAACCGTGCAGAAGCCACAATGTTAAGATTATTCCCTTTACTTGCATTGTGGTAAAGAAGCACAAATCACTTCTGGATTCTCCAGTTTCAGAGTAACAATCCAAACTTTGTTCTATTTCACGCCGGTTATTGAGCATATTCTCTCTGATATAGTGCCCCAATTACACGAGTGACATAACCAACACGCTTACCCCATGCACAGAATAACTGCACACACTTAATAGTTTCGGGTTGAATGAAAATTGTGTAACGACTTAATTTGCTTCTCTACAAAAGTGTTACTGTATCGTGCAGACAGAACACATATGATCTCAAATGCAGGAAAGCTGTAAGTTTAGAATACAGTGTATGTTTCATACAATTGTGATGATAGTTAGTCATCTGATGACAATGATTACAATGCAAGGCGAATGTATAAGATCATGTAAACCAGATCTCCCGTCGCTCTGGCTTTTATGTTACAAAAGGTGTGATAAAAAACGGCACTCTGTATCTTATTGTCTGGTGGTGTTCATAAATATACTTATTCTGATGTTGATATTGAACGGTTTTGAATCATCACTGAACGCTGATATCGCTGCATCTCTTCTTGGCTCTGTAGTTACATTTGCCGTTTACTGTCTGGTGTGTTTTCTAGAGAGCCGTCCACAACTTTTCCTCCCTGCGCAGTTGATGCTCAACAACAGGGTTTTAGTCTTCTGTGCATCAGTTAGTACGAGAAGGAGAAGCGAGTCGGAGACAATGACAGGAGCGGTCATGTTTGTCTACAGTAAATTGTCCACCTTGTGCACCCACCACATGCTCACTGCAGTGGTGAAAGGGTCGTCCTCCTCCTAAAAGCTTGCCTGTGCAAATAGTCTTCCACTTCAGCTAACAGGGGCTACGAGGCACCACAAACATCCTGCCGCCTTGTATTTATTCCAAGTAGAAGTGGACATTAGGTGGGAAAGCTGTGGTTAGTAGGGCAAGCAATTTTTTTTTTTTAAAGGACGGGATGGTGTTGGACGCGTACAGTTTCTGTCTTCTCTTCTCAAGCAAATCTCCCCCTTTCAGACATCAACAGACAAGATAATAAGACACTCAGAGCACAATTCCGTATTATATTCAGCAACCAAAGGCTCATCTCTTGTCAGTTTGCATTTACTCTCCCAAGGATGTGACGCTTCTATCATCACGCTGTCAAAGTGAGCCAGGCTGGAACGACAGGAGCACTCATTTCATACACTTACTGTCTACATGAAATGGTCTGCACTTATTCGGATTCTGCCAAAATGGTGGAACATTTTCACAAAGGTCACCTAGAGAGCCCCCTTCCCAAAAGAGCAAAATGAATCCCTCATTGATTCTTGGTATTGGAGGTCATTCAGAACAAAAAAATCCTTGCTGAATGCAACGTCTACTGCTGCTGCTGGCCGATTTGTTTGGCTTCACTTACAATCAGATTGCATGCAGGATTAGTTGAATTAAGACTTAAATGAATTGAATCCATAGACTAGTGCTCCACACAGGACTTTATTTGGTAGATCATTTAGAGTTATATCATTTATCATCAGTAGCGGTAGTTCTACTTAGAGCTGTAGTCAACCAAAGAAGCTCTTGGTCCACTGAACATCTGCCTCCTGTTCAACCAATCAATGTGGTCTGAACTAAATTGGCCTTAAACATCCAAATCTATGGGCAGCATATCAAACCTTTTTTTTATGCAATTATTTTACCAAAGCGGATTTGGCGTGAACCCGCCCGCACTTGATGATGATGATTTTGCCTGTATTCCTATTTCAAACAATGGGGTTAAGTTATTTATTTGATCAAACACATAGACACGTTTGGATATATTCACACTCAGAGTTCATCACAGTGATTAATCAACCATCTGAACACGACCGGCTAACTTGGTGGAACAAGAGCACGTGAACGTGATCGACCAACCGAATGAAAGGCGTCGCCCTCCTTCCCCTTATGTGTCGCTCTAAGCTTTTATTACAATATTTCATGAACCATTTCTTCATTTATATTTTGATGCCAATAAATCAAGTATTTGGCTTAAAGGTGACTCAACTCATGTCCCACTCGAGAAAAGATGGAGATACTCAGCTGGAAACAAACAAATATAGGCAAGTTGTGAAATGGTTTCAACTTACCTGAAAGAAAACTTTGAAATGTTTCAAACGATATTTTCCTTTCTCTTTGTTAACGACACAATGAGAACTCATTCTGCCTTAAGTTTTCTAATAATTTTACATTTGTAAAACTTTCAACTTAAATTTATCTTGTCATTTTTTCACATTCCAAAACCGTGAAATCCACACATTTTGTATGTTAATATACCATTATAGGCCTGTCATTTGTGCAAAATGTGTGTGTGTATACATAAATGTGCAAAGAGACACACACTGCTAGAGGCATGAGCTGTTATTATTTTTGTGTAATCAGCTTAGTGAGGGCCATGCATGGTGGGGAAGGCTGCTTGCACATGCAAAGAGCCACGTAATGTTGTGGGATGAGGTTAAGTAATAAAGTGGCGCGAAACCGAGTGCTGAATGGGCCACGCTGAGTAAATAAAGAGTGGATAAAGGAGACCGAGGGAGAACACGTCTTTCCCCAGGAGGTGGATCTCATTATGGGGATTTCAAACTTGGAAACAAGCTTAATGCACGACTATAAAGCAGGTGTAATACATTTGCTAATGTGCCCGCAGCGCTCCGGGCGACTACAACACAATCGCTGCATGGCATGGGGGACCGGGAGGAGGAACTCAGGGAGGACTTCTTGTTTTTTTTTCTTCGATGCAAACAGCAGTAAAGGTCACCTGGTTTCACGGATGCTTGCTTATGCAGAAATGACTTTGAGCAAAATAACCGACAGTATAATTCTCCCTGTTGTTTGTATATTTTGGAGTCAAGAAGATTATTGTTGCCTTGACAATAACACTTTGAGAAGTGTCTCAAACAAAAGCACTTCACACGTTTTTGTAGACGGATAGCTGGGGAGAAAAGGAAATGAATTTCAATATGCATTTGTTTTGAGTTGTACACCTTGTCTTTTAAGTTGGAAAATCATTTTCAGAAAAACGTATGTGTGGTGTGGCACGCGCTCCATAACCAATATGAGCCTTTCATGTTGAGCTAACAAAGAGGCATCACATCTCCTGGCACGGACACGCTTGGTGTTGTTGAGATGTAATTGAAGCTGCAAGGGTCACATTTTCGGAATAGGAATTACCGTCTTGTCTTTGACTTGTGTGGCGTGAACCAGAGATGCATCCCACAGCCCTTGTGTCCTTCACGAGCCTTTATTATTTATAACGCTCGCTCTTTGAGCAATGACCAGTACTAATGCATAACCTTCTGTCCTTCTGGCTGATTCGCTTCCTTTGAAACCAAAGATTGAGGCAGGAGAAGTGGGTGGATGGTGGATGAGGCAGGGGTGTGGGCGGGCAGAGGGGTGGGGGGGGGGGTTGCTAGTATAGGGCAGTGGAGATCCAGGCTATCGAGATGTTATTATGTTTTTTCCCTTTATATCTGAAGATGTGGAATAACACTGTGATGATTCTTTCCTCCAGAATAGAGTTATGGGCTTCAAAGCAATACTATTTCCAGACGTCCCTCCTTCCACTATTTGTCTGCTCCAGCAGAATAGCGTGCCGGGGCCGTGATGGGCTGGCTGTCTTTTAGCTACATGATTCTTTGCTTGTTTTCACACTAAACCAGTCAACTCTGTCAATATCGCCGCAACAGGGGAATACAGTCACAACTAACACGGGTCTCTTTTCCAAATAAACTATTTTCTAGATAAACTGTATTAAGCTCAGGTTCAGTCTCAGCTGATGTCATCCTATAGAGATCCAGCCTGTGCTGCAGCGCTGGTGTGATCCATTGTTATAATACCTCTGACAGAAGGAACGTGTGAGGAGGAGAGGGGGCTTTGAGGGGCAAGGGGTAGAAAGTGGGACATAGGCAGCATTAGCGCCAGATAGCCTGGGGGGGCCGGGGCTGATGTGTCAGGCATGACATGTGGGTGTCTAGTCCCCCCCGTGCATGCGCACACACACACACACACACTTAGCCATGGACTGCCCTCGCACCCCACTGTCTCGAAATGTTGACCAGATGCAAATCCCCAAAAATATGCTGACGGTATTAAAATGGTTGAACTGCATCCCAAGATTATTTTTATTAATGATTAATCTGTTAAATATATTTCCCATTCAATTATTATTCCACTAACTATTGGAAAATATAAAAATGTCCATCTCAATTACCCAGAGCCCAGCGTGATTACTCGTGATGTAAATTCTTACAGTAAAAAAACCCCAATTCTTTTAGATTTGTCATGAGGATTTCAAAATGAACCAAAAAATCAAAACATTATATTTGAGAAATTGAAACCTTTCGATGTTTGACATTCCTACATTATTATTTAATTGGAAGTAATGTCATCTGATGATGATGATTGAAGAGATTCAGAAAGTTTTTGATTTTTTACAATGGAGCTTTGTTAAATTATAATTTTTACTTGCTTACTTTTTAAGTAGGGCTGCAACTATAGATTATAGTCTCATTGTTGTTAAATCTGCTGATTATTTTCTCGACCTATCAATGAAAAGTTTTGTCTATGAAACCACAGCAGCAAATAGTAACTATTAGAAGGGGAAAAAAAGTGATACCCTCAGATATTTTTTCCGACCATCAATACCCCAATATATTTACTTTAAGTGCGGTAATAGTCTTTTCCCCTAAGAATGAACTATTGACATCAACAAAGTGATTTTTACAACTATAGTCAAACAGCCTCCGGTTTCCATAGTATGATCAAAGATTTGTGACACGGACTGAGAGGAAAGGCTTTCCTCATCACAGGGTTGCAGGCTGCCGGCAGCAGAATCCTATTTACAGCAAATATCATTAAAGTCATTTAGGAGGCGCAGCAATAGTGAAGCGGGCATCTCCTAAAAGGCTTACTGCTCACTAAAGCTAGTCATCTCTGCGTCCCACCTTCGCTGATGGCCATAAAAGGATGAAGAATCCTTTTGGATTGTTATTTGCCTCCTTCCACCCTGAGCTAATCAGGTTGACATTGCTTCGGGAATGAGGAAGACGCTCCCTAACAGATGTGCTCGTGTGCAAAGTGTCCCAGGTCCCTCTGTGAAGACCCAACAACAAAAGCCCTCTCCTCTCCTCTCCCTTCCCTTCGCTCTTCCCTTCTCCATCCTCCCCTCTCCCCCCCCACACCGTCTCCCCTTCTTGACCTTTGAAATGGGCATTGCCTCTTCTCACCAATTTACCTCCCTCTGGTCCCTCTCATGCTCGCGCTGCTTCCATCTCCACTCCAGCATCAAGGGAGAGACCGGTAAGAGCTGGCACCGAGCACTCTCAAGTCCGAGAGCCTTTCGGTAAAGACCGGTGGCCCCCAGTGAGGGCATAAGTGTCAGAGCGCAGAGTCCTGGCTGCTCTGAGCGTCGTCTGCATGCAGATTCATCCACAAACTGGGGTCTTGCTTTCGCAAATTGAAGTGGACTATTTTCTTTTGTTTACGTTCAAAAGCTCCAGCCAGTGGAGACCTCTATTACGCCGCTGCATCCATTTCCTCGCCGCCGGTGCTTGTGCTTCCTCTCGCCTCCGCGCACTCCACGGCACCGCCACCTTTGCAACTCCGTAACTCCATAATTCCGCTTTGTGCCGGAATAATGAATGACATATTGGGTTTTCCCCAGTAAGGTCTCCGCCGTTGCGAGACGAGGGATCTTGCTCTGATGTTCGAGGCCCAGAGGAAGCGCCGTGGCCTCTTCTCCGTCTTGCCCTGCGCCAGGCTCTTAATTAAGGAAATGACAGCTCTTTGAGCAGCAGCAGTGGCCATAATGTAGCTAATAGTGTTACAGGCGGACACTCAAAAGTCCATCCCTGGTGATTTTCTATCCCCAGAAACACTGTTGATCTATCCACTACTGCCTCTAAACAGAGTATTACTTCTCCGCCGGTCCGGAGGGAGCCATCTGACTAAGAGCACCTGGAGTTATTGGCAGCAGATTATGCCCTGTGTTATTGTTCAGGGCTTTGCTGGGAGTAATGAAACACTGAGCTAAATCACTGGTGATTTCTGGCCCTCTTGCATTCTACAAGGAGTTAAGTAAATCACCATGGAGCCGACGCTGCATGTCGTAGGCTGCTCTCTTCCATACGGCGCCGTGCCTGGTGTGTTACAAGGCTTCTTGCACTTCATTCCAGGCTGCTTGGGGTGGAAAAGAGGAAATAAAATTATCTGGTGCTCTGCATTTCTTTTTCCCTCAACGGTCGTTGCAACGCGACTTTCAACTTTCAAAGTGGTATTAACAAAATCAATGTTCACGCCATCTTGGACAATTGCTTGTGTTTTGATGAAATTAAACTTTGTTTATCTCAGCCCGTCCTTTACGTTTCAACAGCTTGCAAACTCTGAATTAAACAGCACAACACACATTTGGTAAATCTTAGTGCTGTTTTGCATATTTGTGCGCTACAATAATTATCTCTACTTCAATACTTCCACGTATTATAACAATTGCTGATGTAATCCCTTTATAATCTCCGGCGTTTTTGAATCTGTTCACATGTGAAATTATTTTCTATGGATTAAATTCCAGTGGCAAAATGATTGACACCATCTTAACAGCAAACACATGCACTCAGCCAGACATTTTCAAAAGGACCATTATAAAAATGGGGGTCGGCTGTTCATTCTGAATAGGCTGAATCGTTACCAGGCCTCTCTCGTACATTTGACAACTTACATAATGCATTTCCACTAAAATAGCTTAAGTGTTAAAGCTTCTTTTATGGCCAAGAATTGATCCATGAATGCTTTGAGGCGAAAGCTAACATGAACACAAAGCTTTTCAATAACCCCCATTTTATTCAGACTGTCAATGTATGAAGCGGTTGCATTAGAGGAGGCGGCATGCTGATTGCTTTATGAAATCCGGGCTAATTGTTTTGTGGTGTAGTCCTTGGGGTACCCTGCATTAAGACAGGCTGAACAAAGTCAAATAAATATGGCTCTATGCGCCCCCCCCTGACCCCCACCTCACCGCCACACACACAGACACACACACACACCACACAGGGAGACCTTCTGCCTTGTGTGGCATTGAAAGTCGCTCTCCAGTGGCCACTTTGGTGATCAATGAAAGAGAATTTATATAGTGGTGGATATTGGCGATTTTTCCATGACATAAGACGCATCAAACTTCACTCTGCGCCGTGTAATAAATATAATTATTTCACTTCGAGGAAACAAGTTTCAAATGATTAAGGCTTGATTCGTGTAATTCAATTCATCCTCTTAGTTTCAGTCAAGGCCGTGAAACGTTGAATTCCTTTACAGCGGTAGTGACACTGCTCAGGAAGATGAAGCATGAATGTCCTGGATAAATGTAAAGCTATATTGAATGTGCATCGCCTTTTCTTTCCTCCGTTTGGCCTCTTCTTTCATCTCTCCTCACATCAATACATCCATTCATTTCATTCTCCCCGTAACCTGCGGCTCACGGCATCAAAGGACGTTCTTTTTAGTAAAGGGTTTGTTTGAGATATTTTCCCTTATCCTCCTGAATACGGCATTAATCTCAATCTGGAAATCCATTTAAGAATCATTCACATTGGATAAGCAGATTTCTTTTTAAAGAAAAGCAAAACATGTACAAGATTCTAGCAATAAAAAAGAATTGAAGAGCGACTCCCTGGGCTTTTTTTCCTGTCGGCTATTTAATTTAGTTAAAGAAATTACACAAATCCTTTGGGGAAAGATGTGCATGTGTATTTATTTATTATCGATTTTTTTCCGCCCTGCGATAAACGTGTTAACGTTACAGATATTTGCAAGGAGATGAAGCTTTCTAAGTTATTGTGAAATGAAGGCATCAAAGAATCGTTATTCAGTAAGACTCCCAAACTGCATACAATACATTATTCACAGCCAATATCTTACTGTTTGAAGCCTATCGATGATGTTATGGAGTCTCATTCCTTCATTATAGCTGCACATCTTCATTTCACAATTTGGCTTTGTTATGAGGATAAATTCACCAGCACAAAAGAACATTGTGTCAGCATCATTTGAAAAAAATGTCTTGAGAGAGGTTTTACTTTCATTTACACGTCCAAAGTGGGAATTAACTGCTTGGAGATAATACCGCTGATGAAACCCAGTAAAACAAACGCACCCTCATAATATTCACCCTTCAAAATAGACATGAAATTATCCGTCCGTTTATGATGATCTTGCACTCTATTTGTCACTTTAGGTTGACTCTAATACAGCCACAAAGTCGCTCCCGATTGCTCGGATTGATCTTAATTCCGGCTACTGAGTGCACAGGGTGGGGCCACGCACAACAGGATCTATAATGGGTGAAATAATTGGGGAAAAGAGACTGGCTTGTCAAAATACCCACTGCGTTTGCGGGGTTGATAAGCGAGAGGATGCGGACCTTCATCCAGAAGCAGGGCCAGCCAGAGGTAGGAACCAGCAAGACAAGCAGCCTCCCCCCCCTGGGCTTTCACATCAGCCTTCAAATGCTGGAGGTTTGTTAGGTCATGCCATTCACCAATTATTTGGATTTTATGTAAAGATGAAATGATTTTATTTGGCGGGGGGGGTTTAAGACGTAATGCGTAAACATACATGACAGGCAATGAGATCTCTCAGGCGAGGTTATTCAATAGTCTGCTCGGTAGAAAAGAACTGCAAGCCACTGGAAGCGCTCTACGTTTTAAGAAAAAAACCTCTTCATCCTGCTTTCTGCAGACGTGAAAGCCGTGCCCTTAAACTCCAGCTCAAAACTCGATAAAAGCACAAAGACTAAAGAAGAAGACAACATCTCATATATATATATATATATACAATAAAAAAACATAATTAATAAAAATATGTCCAAAGAAACTTCTCAAGTTCTTTGGATAATTGCTTGCATTTTCTGCAATGCAGCCTCACCTTCACCAACTTGCCACAAAAGACATTCATCCTCTGAAATATGTTTTCTGAAATTAGAAAGATCACTTATTTTGTTTCTTTGCTCGTCAAAGTTCTCAAAGCTATTGTTTCGGTTCAGGTTTTCAGCACATTCTTGCTTTGCTAAGATTGAAACGCGCTTCACATTAGTGTTCGTCCAGCTCTTCGTTTTCTTTTCTTCTAAGCAAATACTCCAAGAAAATTAAAAATCCTTTTTAGTCAGCTGGTATTTTTCTTTCAGAAAGTCGGTTCGGTGAAAGACATCGAAGATACTTTGCATTTTTGTAAGTTCTTTCTGCGAGATGACTCTCCTTTTCCTCTGTGTCCACATTGAGGCCTCGATGTGACCAGGGTCAAAGGGTCAGGGTCACAGCGGCCCCTCTGCCCTTTTGGAGCGACCGGCACTCTGTGTGCTCTGCTGAGAGATTCTGTGAGATAGCGATTGCTACGATATCCAATCGGTGGTGTCCTTTGTTTTCCCTGCAGCCATCAGCGGGCTTATTATCATGTCCCTGTCTGCTCCACTCCACTCTGCCCTCATAGCAAACAGGTCTAATTGTGTCTCGTAGCTGCGGGCCCAGAGTGGAGGGCGGGGGGGGGTGGGTTTAGATGAGTGATACTCAGTGATGTAAATGGCTGAATAATATGGCCCCGCCGTTTGTGGTGGAGCTCTATCTCTCAGCGGTAATCTAGGACATCGGGGACCCGCCAGCATGCATCATCCCCCCATCAATGAGCCTCTCCGCTGGCTGGTAATTTATTCACCGCTAGAGCGGTTATTGATAAAGCACTTAAATACAAATTCCCCTCCTCTCCCGGCTGCCCTCCTCTGCGCGGCGTGACAACGTGTTGTGAAGCCGCCGCGTGGTTTGTGTTGTTTATCTACGTGCACTGCCCGTGTTGATCTAAGCTGTGTCTCTCTCTCTCTCTTTCTCTCCACGGATCTCTGCCTGTCACTCTGCTAGGAGCTCGTGACGGTTCGGTCCAGTCCGACACCAGCAGCAGTCCTTCTGAGCAGAGTCACCTGGGCCAGTCCCACCCAGCATTCCCAATGGGTCCACAGGTGAGCGGCGATATCAGCAGCAAACTGCTGATGTGAAAATACCACATGGTTTTATTGTTGTTGTGTTTATACAGCTACAATCTTATTTAGCTATCGTAAATAGAAGATAACATATAGAGATTAGGAGACACATTGCGGCTGCTCATCAGATTTCAACCACCTGCTTGAGGCATTTGAGAAGTTTGCGAAAGGCAAAAATGCCCCGATCAGTTTTGACACACACTCAACTATAAAAAAAGAGTCCTTCCTTTTCAACAATGTAAGGAATTAAATCAAGCAAACAAAAAGGCGAAAAAAGGACTGTTTGTTTTAACACAGTAACCCTGTGCATAATCCTGTAATGACAACAAACCCACTGGTTGGCTTTCTTCTTTTTGGTGATCAGCGCTCCTTTGTTGTCCCGGTCCCATCATTGCGTTTGGTGTTTCTACTTTATTTTTCTGTCTAAATGCATGACTCACATATGCATATCTAAGTTCATTTAATTAAGAGTAACTAAAAGAATTAACGACTACCTCTGCTCTGTTGAGATATGTCGACTGTGATGAGCTATAATAAGAAATAAGATTAACGCATCAGCTGCAGTAATGAACTTCATATTCTTTCAGCTCATGTGGTAAGTGAAAAACTAAAATCCCTGAATACTAAACTGAATCATTTTCAACTAAGGTGTGAAATGCTACGGTAATTTGTCATCACACCCAATGTAATTGACCTGTGGCCCTAATGAGCTGACGATACCGGCCTTGTCAAAACAAGCAGGGAAGCAGAGAGCCTGCAGCCCTGTTAATAGCTCAATCTGCCTTCGACCTTTCTGATTGGATTTATTGGCCTGGATGCTCTGCGAAGTTTAATGAACATCTATCTCATTAGTGTTGCTCAATGTCACCGCTCAACACACAAACACGCACAAGCGACGGTTCCCTCCACCCTCTTTAATGAGGCCATTCTCCCCGCTCTCAGTGTTACTCAATGACAGTCAATCCTCATCAGGATGAACAAAAGGGGGAAACATGAGCGAAGGAGAGTCGTTTCGTTGGGCAGGTTTGCGGGGTTCGAAATCCCCCAGTGAAAGAGTCAATCTGCTGCAAGTGGAAATGAAGAATGAGCTTAATTAAAAGCTATCACCAGACAACCTCCCCGGTCAAAGCCACTGTTTCTGTAATAGATAAGAAATACACACAAAAGGAAGGCGTCTCGAAGCAGGAAGCAGTAACAGTCTGAGCCTCAGCAGGCGGCTCTCAACAGTCCCCATCTAATATATTAATGCTGTCAGTACAGTCTCTGTGAAGCTAACACTTTTCAGAAACAAAGGCGCTCCGCATGCCATACCCAATTCTCTTGTTCCAGGATCAATATGTTTTGATAGATTCTCGCTCCGGAGCCGGATATTGTTCGAACCACCATTATCCGATGGTAGTTTACCCAACGTGAATCCACCTTCCTTCTGTATCCCACTTGCAGTTAGGATGACAAAAGTCTGCTATCTGGGTGATTATGGGCAATTTCTCAGTGCCAGAGCTGCCAAGCAGATGGAAGGGCCTATTCTCCCCCCGATGGGCAGAGAGACAGGGTACCAAATCCCGTCCTGAGTCAGGCTGCTTCCCCATCCATTGCCCAAAACACACCCAGTCTGTGTGCCTGTGTGGCCCCTGGGAGACCACTTCTCAACACTCAGCCCCGCCAAGCACTGCACAGCAAGCACCTGTGGGGAGGAAGAGCGAGCCTATCGGGGCGAAAAGCCAGAGGGTGAACTGCTGCTGCTAATCCAGATTAGAGGTGCTGTGGGTTCTTGCAGTGAAAGCTTGTTGTGCGGCTGAAGAGTCAACCTAATTATCCTCGTGCTAAATGCGTACTTATCTCTGATTTTGATGAGCGCGTAAACAACGTCCTCCCCTCAGATGGAGATCTTAATCTGGCAGAACAAACCTAAAGAAGCTAAAGATAGTTGTTTTAGCCTCGCAATTGATGTCTCTCTGCAGCAGCCCGTTTCTCCGCAGCTGCCTGTAATGATAAATAAATCAGGGCTGCATCTAATAATTGCAGAATTGTCTTTTAATGTTATTCTCTTGTATGTGAGGCTGTCTTTGCTGTCAAGCCTGGCAGTCTCATTTTGTTTGACTCAGAGATGAATGTTCAAAGAGTGTCTTTGATTATATGCTGCTTTGATTCAAGATTAAATTTAGCTTAAAACGCATGATTAAACATATGTCACTTGCAGCTAACCAAAGGGTTGCCTTTGTTATTGTCCTTTGAGGATTCTTTGCACGGATTATTATTAATTTCTTTTTTTTTTTTCAATTTAATGGCAAATGTCATTCTGAATGCTCTCAGAAGCTTCAGATATTGCCATCTGTTACGTGCTGGTGTTGTGTATCAAAAGAAATGTGGAGAAAAGACGCATCCTATATGGTGTGTGTGATTACTCCTGCTGCCAACAATCACCTCTCCATGCTTTTTGACATTCTTTGAGCAGCTTAGAAACACAAACAGGTATTCATTTGTCTCCCCGTGCAGACATTTCGCCCTGAGATCTCTCTGCATCACGGCTTTAAACCTGCAAGACCTCGTACCTCCAAAAAAAGACAGAAAAACCTGATTGCATGTATGTCGAGGTTGGTGCAGGCGTTCTGCACCATGCAGGGTTATCACAGTGACACGCCTGTCTCCTAGAAGCACCAGATTTGGGAGTACGATGGTCTATTCGCACCAGTCAGCCCGCTCTGCCTCCTGTGCAAGCTGCAGACACGCCATGCAAAACAGAAGCAGATAGCTGACAATTGGAGTTAAAGGCTTGTGAACTTAAGTCGCAGTGGAGGAGTCAACGCAGTGCAGCCAGGCTCACCTAGCAACGTCTAAAGGCTGCTTCACTGTGGACACAACACAAGCTGACAGTGTATTATTTCATTTCCAACATCTCAATTCGATGTTTAAACAGTCATTTGGGGGGATTTTGCTGCATCCTCGCCATCTCCTGTCCCGTACTCCCAATGTAAATCCAGTCTGACATGCTCAAAGGCTGACATCGTTTGAAAAAAATGGCTTCATCGGAATGAACACAATTGAAGAAGTCATTCCCTGTGTATTCATGGAGGCTTCAGCCATGTGACAAACATCACCACTTCTAGCTCAAAGCTCTCGATGAAAAATAGGTTGGTGTGTTTCCAAACTGACTTCCTCGGAAAATCCATTTGAAGAGATCTTCTACTGTGCAAAATATCTCAGAGCGATACTTCTGATAACATATCTTTGCCTCTATGGGTACGACTGCACCGAATCCACTTGAACTAATGTGAATGAATGGATACATGAAGACTCGAGAGTGATGTGTTATCCCTCATCAGAAGGGTAAAGCACTGCCGTGTTTTTTTAATTTTTTTTAGAAAAGCACTGTGTATTTCAGGCACACTTCTGTGGTACCAGGGATTTGTTCGATGGGAGGAAACATAAATCACTCTGGGAAAGAAGAATTCTCCGTTTTTTCACAAAGATTGGATTTCATCTCTATACCAACAGCCGTGTGTTTTGACTGTCAGGCTGTGACGCAGCAATGCACAGAATTCATCTGCAAAACAACCACATTCATCAAAACACATTGATTAGTGACACAGTCCCTGTGGTGGCATCTGCTTTTCTGCTTTGCTTGACTCAATTATGCATCCCAGAATATAAAATGGTGTGTGTGTGTGTATATATATCCATCAATCAAATGTGATGCCTTAACTACGTGTTTTCGCTAGTGTACAACAATTATTCTGCAGCTCACACAGGTAATGCTGGCAGATCATTTAGTATTATCCTTCATCGGCTACAATTTATCAAGTGTTCGTTCTCGAGAATAGTTCATTAGGATTTTAAACAAAAGACCTGCTTTGAAAGCCTTTATTTTATTTTAAAAGTTGGAGCTCGCAGTAGGACACTTTACTTCTTTTTTTTATTGTTACCATGCTAATGTGTTCCACAATACAGTCCATATTTTACATTACTAATATTAATTGTGCATTCTGAATAAAAGAATGTCCAACATCCAACATAGAAACCCAACATTCTTTAAAACAATATTATGCAACAGACATTATATGATTAAACTCTTTCTGTCTAACATTGTAGACGATCATGTTGGTGACAATATAGACAGTATATATTATTATATCACGCGTGTGTGTTGTGTGCGTCTGCCGCAGTCTCTCCTGGTGGCCCAGCAGCTGGCCAACGCAGTGGGCGGCGTGATGTCCGGGGGGGCGCCGGGCATGAACCAGCCCATCCTCATCCCGTTCAACGCGGGCGGACACCTGGGGGGCCAACAGGGCCTCGTTCTCTCCCTGCCCACAGCCAACATCCAGAGCCTGGTGGCTGCTGCTGCCGCAGGGGGCATCATGACGCTCCCCCTCCAGAACCTGCAAGGTAAGGAAGAGGGCACTACGGCGCAACGCCACTCGTACAAAACAGGGGTCAAAGATAAGTCAGGTAGTCGAGGAAAGAAATCCACTGTACGATCGCCACTTAGTGAAGGCGTATTAGACACATACGATTAGTGGTAAACACAACAAATAAGGATCCAAACAACTGCTTGATGTACAACCATTGTGTATCATAGACGTGTTTTTTGTTTTTCCTTCAATAAAAATGTTTTACAAAGCTCTTGAGCAGGTAAGAATCCTTCAGGGGATTGTATCCCAAAAAGCTGCTATCCTCAGATTTCCCAAAGGAGCAGCCATATTAATTACAGGTCAACGTTTTGCAGTGCAGCGCAAAAGCACTTTATGCATCTTCCCTGTACATAAGAGTGCACTGTACTTCACTTTTTTTATCTTTTTTTCCACCTCATCTGTCCATCCACATGGCTGTACTTATCCCTGCCTTTTAAACTTTAATGCCCAAGTGTTCTCTTTTGATCATAGTTGTAAATGGTTTTCATTTTAATGTTTAAAACATTGTCTCTTTTATACCATTAGATTGAGGGATGGATGGGGAGACCATCAGTCATGAATCTTGGATGAGAGCGCTGCACTAATGTAAAAAGATGCCAGGCTACATGTAAAGCAGTGTGTTTTTAGGGTGGATATTACAATAATGCCGGTGCAGCACAAAGTGCAGGGAAAGCTCCCCTCATGTGGGGAAATGGATGGACAGATGCCCCGAGTGAGGAAATGTGGAGGTAGAAGCCTAATGGACACAAACATGCATAAATAACAGCAGCCATCGCTGTGGGCAGAGCTTTTAATAAACCCGCATCTATCCAGCGAGCCCTTCAATGTATCCATCAGCGGCGGACGATAATGGGCCCAGCAGGCCCGTCTGACTCACACTTCAACAGATCTTCCTCTTGGTGCACGAGGAATCACCCAGAGGCTTCAGGGATCTGATGAGCTGATCGACAAACACATTGTCAGGGTGTCAGAATGCCAAAACAAACACCTCTCTGTCATCCTTATTGTCCACTGACAAACAAACCGACAGACAGCCTGGAATCCAATGTCCTGATAAAATAAAAAAACACCCATACATGAGAGATGGACAAACAAATAAATAATCCCACCCCCCCCCGCGCCCAAAAAACTGGAGAAATGCCTGTGTGGCAGATCTTTTATTACGCGTGTGGACTGACAGACTGCACGTCCTCTTATCTAAAGGGGATGCATTGAAGGGACCTCCGTGGAGAGAAAGTGACACAAGTCACGAGTGAAGCTAAATGTCTTGACTGTGTCCGGGCCCCTCTGGCCACGCGGCGCTCCTCCACTCTCCGCTGTCCGAGCTCATCAGGGCTCCGCTGAATGAGGCCTGCTGGCACAGCACCTCTGTCAGACAACTGCAACTCCGGACCCCCCCCAAACCCCCCGCATCCCCCTCGCTCCCCGTCCCCGCCCCTCCGGGTCCCCAGGCCTTGATTAATCACACATGCAATACAGCGGCACACTGTCGCCATGGAGCAGTCGGCTCATCTCAGGACCTCAGGAGCAAGTGTGCTTTACAGCGCTCCCGCTGTTAGCTAATTGGCATCAGATCAGACGCGAGACAACTGTGAGGTACGATAATGAGACTCCGGGAGGAGCCCAGCCAATGGCTGCATTTAAATGTAATGAGGCAGCTAATGACCAACTAATAAGGCTGTTTGTCTTGGGAAGAGGGCGGCTGAGGGTGGAGGAGCTGAATTATGTACATGAGAGCACTCATGCTTGTAGTCTCAGAGTCACAGTCTTTAAAGATGTCAAGTTAAGTTAGTTTTTTTAAAATTCAGATTTAACTTTGTTGCGTTCTTGCATTTTGTACATTTTCTCATTCTGTTTTAATGATGAAAATGTAACGTAAGCGTCAGGTAAAATAGTAAGAGCGGCGTCTTTGATCATGCTAATCACAGCTGGCTCTGTGCGCATACGTGTTGACAAGAGGTGACCGGCTGAACTGCTGCGAGCTTTGGGCGAGCTGCTCTCTCACACCGGGATGAATAACTATCACTGTAATGGGGTTGTGCTATAAATTTGTAGCGGTTGCTTGAATAAAACTGAGCAGCATCTTGTGGCAGACTCGGTAAACACAAGCAGCAGCGTAACTGGTTATTTGTCAGAATGATTTATGCCTGCAAACATGCAGTAAAAACAAATTCCCAATGAAACTAAACAAGGGAGAAAGTTATCTTTTGTGACAGAGTGCACACAATTCTAGCTGACTTCACAGAGGCAAAAACTAGGTTGGGTCATGCTAGAGGTCTGTAAATGTGACGGCTCATATGAATATAAAAAAGAAAAACACGTGTGACGTTCACAGTTTTGAACATAAGCATGTACGACAGAACGCAGATCTACGTACGCAGATCTTTTGTTGCTGTTTGATATGATGCTCACTTCCTGATGCATTTTTAATAGGTTTTATAACAAGCACAACATGATTACCATACTTGTAGAACTAGTTGTATCAAAGCACTGTACATGTAATGCCCAATGGGAGGGAAGCAGAACAAAGTCCCATCTGTCTACTCTCCCTCTCTGAGACTCACTCAAAGGTAATGCACGAAGCTAGTTTACCGGAGCTCTTTCATATTAATAAGCACATCCCATCTCATTTGCTCTGAGCAGAAAGCCAGGCAGCGCGTCACGTCAGAGAGCGGAGTTCTAATGGTGAGGTGAGAGCGTCGATCCTCTGTACTCGTCCGCAGGAAACACAAAACAGCACTAAGGCTTCCCGATAAGGGTCGACATCCCACTCACCTGCAGTAATGAGACCCGGTGTCGGTGCCAATCAAAGGCGCGTCTGCCGTTTTGATGAAAATGTTGGGCGGTGTCGTTTCGCAGGTTTCGCGAGCGTCTGTGCGATACAAATTAGGGAAATCGCTGTGCTCATTACGCCACCAAAGGGTGGGCTCCGAGGAGGAAGGGAGTAACGCTTCCACACTAGTCAGACATGTCAGGCTGCATCTCTTCTGCCTCGGCTGACTGCTGCATGCTCCTTTAAGAGGTTAGATGGCCGGGCCGCCGACTCAACCCCAGTCCGCCGTGGGAATGCCTCCGTGTCCCTTTTTACCCATTACATTATCAGAGCGGGACACTTTCAAACATCCTTTTCTGGCTTCGTCACAGCCAAACTAGTGGCTTGTCGCACGCTATTTTTTTTTTTTTCTTCTCCTGTGTGAATTTGTCGAATCATTTTTTTGGCGGGGATGAGAAAAGAAAATAAGCCGTTGGTTGTGTGCTCGTTCAGCCGATGGAGGAGCGCATGTAGGGGGACCCGGAGCAGGCGGTCCACATTTCCTCACATCAACACCTGCTATTTTAACACAATAGAGGTCAGACCCATCCCCGCTCCCTTATCGCTGTTTAATTTGAAGTGTTCTCAGGCAGTGTGTATTCCACTTGGTGCTTTGATGATTTAACTTTGCAGTGTTTGTAAGAGGACTCGCAGGGGAGAGAGCCGCATTAAATAAATAAGAGTGATAAAATGTAGACCTCATACATTTCAAAGCTAATGCAACTAGCGGTGCAATAGGAGCAGCTGCACACAGTCCTGGAGCGGTAATTTGATTGATTTGTTGTGACAGCAGCCAAATAATTGAGAGTGAGAGGTGCTGCTGGAGATGAAGCGCAGACAGCGGCAGGTTCGCCAGGCAGTCCCAGCAGATATGGCACCCGGGTTCTCATCTCTGCCATTGATATCTGCCACTGGTTTTATTGTTTGTCTTCAATAAGCTGCTGGGATGCGTCTGGGGTTACTGCCTTTGTGGCGGTTTGGCGACGGAAAGATAAGCGAAAAAATAAGTTAAAAAATCACAATAAAATGTACAGAGGAGCGTTGTGAGAGTTCAAATCAAACGCATAAATTACATTAAATAAACTCAGGCTTAAGCGCAGGTTTACTGTCCCTGCACGTATGAACGCAGAGACGCTCCCACTGGGCTCATGATTTATACTCTGATGCCTTTTTTCAACCTGAGATGTAAGTAAATTTCCCCTCCGGTGTTTGTTCACTTGTTGCGGACGTGCTAATGATTTATTCTCAATTCAAAGTTGGATACAATTCATGATTGGACAAAAATAGCAGTACAAACGATGCTCAGTGTATTTGAACATACAGCAACATTATTTTAATCTGCACGTGGACACACAGTCGTGCTGCGAACTCAACCTTCTGGCTCCTGACTGGTGTTTAGTGGATGGTGGCAGTGTCACTCTGGCCTGAAACAGAGAGAAAGAAAAGACCAGACAAGAGGGGGGGGAGGATGAGTCTTTGTTGCGGTTGTGGAGGAGGACAATAATATTGCCAATCAGATGTGGTTGCGTCTGCTCCCCCACAGCGAACCGTGACATCTGCCCTCACTGGTAAACATGGGAGGCTTTTTGCAAACCACACAAGACACGCAAGACTTTCCCTCTACGCCACACAGTGTGCGCAGGGAGTGTACCGCATTCATTTTGAATCGGGAGAGAGTAGGTTTTGAATGCTAACATGACCCATTTTCAAATTAGCTTCCAATTACATGAATAATTAGGAAAATGCGGAATGATTTGAATCCAGCTGTTTCTGCTCAGCACCGGTGCTTCATCAGAGGAGCTTTCACCCGTAACTGTGTTTTTAAATGTGAATCATGCATTGTTTTGTGGCCATACAACTAGAGGTATATGTCTTAATAAAATCTCAACTATCTGAACTTTTTCCAAACTTCTGCTCACTGATTTCCTCAATATATATTCAGCATTTAAGATTGTTTCATGTATTGATTAGATGTTCCCAACAATTGTGCCCGATCAATAGTTTTCATCTTTTCATCATAATAATAATCAGCATTTTGTTCCTGGTGAGTAAACTAGTCGATCACAACTCTGATGTTTAAATAATTGAGGTAGTGAATATAAAACAAATTAGAGTACATAATGTGTATTGTCTTCATGATATTTCAGCTCTTGTAAAATGCTTCCAGTAAATGCTCGACCACTTGACCCCAGAGTTGTTTTGTAGAAATCACATCTCACTTTTCTCCTGCGTTTTCCGGCCAGATTGTTTCCGAAAGATTTGCTAAAGGTCTGCCATATTGCCGGGGCGCAATTCAGTGGCTTTCAGCAACAATCTGTAGTCAAGCATTTTAAATGAAAATTGATTTGTGATTTACATGGTCAGTGAGGGGAAAATGAACTTATGAAATGTTGTAAATGAAATATTAGACAAGGTGCAGTGGGAGAGAGCAGGCAGAGATGGTAATCTTGTGGAACTGGAATTCCCGCCTGGCAGAACTGGGTGACATTTTACATTTATCTGTGTTCTGCATGAGTTGTAATGTTAATGGTAATTTTATGGGACTGAGCCGGAATGAAAATGGTGTTATCACCGATTGCTTCAAATGTGGAATTGTGTAAAGCAGCACAGCTGCATCCTTTATTTCCCATTTGCTGGTAATGTGAGTTATTACATGATCTGTTCTCTAAGGTTTTTATCAGTGTTTCTACTCCGAGTGTCTTAAATCAAACACCTCTGTCACGGGATAAAACACACACACTGCGGTATTTTCACAATAGTATGGGTGCAAAATTTGCTTGTAAACGTTTCTCTCCTTTTACAGTCTGCTTTTGTTAATGCTTCCCTGTGAATCTATGATTTAATATATAAATAATCCACTTGAGTGAAGGTTCATGAAAACATGCTTAATGCTACTATATGTACAGCCTCATTTTGAAATACCCTATCTGCACTTTAACACAACTATATATAACACTATAATTTAAACTAACATCTTATCCATATTGATCTGTCATGGACTTAATAATACAAGCAAATCTATGTAGCATTACGCTCTAATCAATACTACTTACACTCAGCACAGATGTTGTAATTTTGATCGATGCCCTGTGCAGTGAATGTTTCCTTTCTCCACTCCGGCCGCGTGCAGCACGTATGGATTTTCATGCAGCCGATCCGCCGCGTTTGAAAGAGAACAGAGGCGACGCGGTGAGAAGAACAAACAAAGCGGGTCGCGGGTCGCAGAGGAGCTGTGGGGGTCCGGGAGCCCGTCACGATCACACAGAGGTCATTCTTAAAACACGGCTCTCCGGTTCCCCGTCTGCGAAACCAAAGACTCTGTGGCGACTTTTGTCAGCAGATGGTGTGGAACCAAACCCGTCGCCAGCGGGGCCGCCTCAGCCGCTGCTAAAAGGAATCTGTGGTTACTAATTGCTGACCAGGGCCTGATTACTTTAATTAATGGCTTAGGTATCTGGGGCCAGATTTGTGGGCCTCTTATCAGTATCACTGCAGCTTAAAAGGTCCCGTAGGAGGCCTGAGGAGTGTGTTAAGTCCCGTGGGGGCTATTTCTGGACTAACTGCAGACATATCACAGATGGATCCTGTGGCATCAGTACAGGACGGCGTGTTTGGGGAGAGGGATATCTGTTACTTTCAGACCGTGAGGAAAACCAGCCGGGGAGGGAAAGGATTTCCTTGCCTTTTATTTTTGAACATATTTTCCTCCCTCGTACACACAAGCCCGTTTCCTCAACTACACTGCCGTCGTTCACAATGACAAAGTAGACCCTCCACCTTTTTGTGTGTGTGTGTGGGGGGGGGCAGAGGGGGTATTCAGTGAGCTCTCACTGTGAAATTATCCCCGGTACTTTCCATTTCCCAGTTGCGGTGAAATGGTTAAAAGACACAGATCAGCCAGTATGAAAATAGAACTGATTCAACAGAATCTGCTGCCTCCCCTGGCTTGCTCGTCACCCATCCAGGAAAGAACCCCCTCCACCCCCCCGCCCCCCCCCCTCTATTCTCCCATTTCCCTCCCCTTTTCTCCCCCTACTATCCCATCCTCCCCCAACCCCCCGGCAGCCACCTTGTCCCCATCTGAAGAAGGCTTGTAAGTTTCGGGCGCATACATTTCTTTTGATGATATATTGTCCCGGTGCGGAATTTCATTTACTGCCGCTGCCCTTTGCTGAACCTGTTGCTAGTCAGTGAGCATGATAAGCGTATAAGTAGCACGCGACTTCATTCATCATACATCGTTCTGGGCTCTCAAATATCTCATATACCATTCAGGAAGAAACTACTAAACCGGCACAAAGGATCCCTGCAGGATCAGCCGAGGTTCCATTAAATGCTGTGTACAGAGCAGTCGGTACTTGTTATCAAATACACATTTTTCAGCGTCGCATCAAGAAAATATTTGCCGTCATTTTGCGGTGTACACATTGTTTATGTGGCACGGGGGAAAATGTACCTCAAGTGTGGTGCTGGTGTCGTACATAATTCCGTTCACATTGCATTTGGAATGCGTGCATTTCGAAATCCGTTTTCTCCCCTCGATCATGGCGGCTGCCCTGTGTTGTATTAAACAGCATTAATAATCACAAGAGGCTCAGTGTCACTCAGAAGTCTCCACATCACTAAGGCAGACAGTGTTGTGCTGCTGGGCATGTTGTGCTGTGTGAAAGTGCTTACACGCTCCCTCAGACAACCAAAGGGAATAATTAAAGACAGAAGATGGAGGCAGAAGAATGGAAAGCAAATCCCATTGTTTGGGCTTATTTCATCCCACTGAATTTCTTTTTCTCACTTTCTCTCTCTCCTCACATTCCTCCCCAAATGCACTGTGGGTATGCGCGGTACACTATCAAAAGCATATGTTAGCGAAGCAGCGCAGAACAGAATCCCTATGATGTCCTCCTCATACCCACATTGTCTTTTGATTATTCTACAATCATTGTGTCTGTGTAAGTTGGAAGGGAAGGGAAGGCTTAATAACCCCGTAATATACAATACTGTAGCTGCTCAGACACCACAAGGCAAGACGTCTTTTAGACTATTTGAAAACAAGCTGGCTCATTCCTCACGCCTTCTCTTTTTAATTCCTTCACATCCTCCAATTCCACGTTTTTTACCAAAATAATCCACAATGATATTCAAATGTAGGGTGTGCTAGACTATTAGAGCAACTCCACTCCATTTCTAGGGCAGTAAATGGAGCCCCTCAATCTCTCTCAGCTTTTACTGTCAGTCAGAGAGCACTCAGTCATCTCCGTGCATCACGCCCGCAATATTGATTTTTTTTTTTTTTTCACCCGCTGAAACAGCCGCATGAACATAAATTTTGCATGAGGCTTTTACTTGCGGCCTCCGCTTTGGTCTGACGACACATGATGGCACTGTGAGCGCGCTGTAATAACCCGGTCCGGCTTCGGGAAGGACAAAAGAGCTGGATCCCCCGCTGGGCCCCACGGTGGTAGTAACTGTCCACGTGTGTGAGATGAGAGTGAGACTCCATCGCGTCCAAAAGCAGCGGGAAGCTCTCATTGTGAACAAGAGATAGCGTTTGTTTGGTCTTCAACTCCATTCAAGAAGAAGTTGGATAAGACGGTATATATGTGGTCAGATGCGTCCCCCTTTTAGATTAATTCTTACAACGGAGCCATTGAAACTTTCAGAAGATAAAATCAAAAAAAGATCAATTTTTTCCTCCAGGTATCCTAAGTGCTCCGTCAAAAAAAATCACACTTAACGTTTTAGAACGAGCAGACATGCCATGGAGGATGTTTTTGTTCAAATAGTCCAAATACTCTTCAGTTGGGAAGAGCCCGCCCTCATTTTGGCCTCATAAGCACACAGTTTGATTGCACATCTATATTGAAAGGCGGAAAAGGCTTCGAGACCATTCTGTCCCAGGGAAGAAATCGTGAAATCAAACTACACCCCTGGAACTCTGTGAAGGCCCTCAGAGGTCCCTGGGCCACACTTTGGAAATCAATAACCTTGCGTAAGCAACACAGCAAAGGGCGACATTATCAAGCACACAGGGATGTTCTTGAATGTGTAACATCTCCATGGAGAAGATTTGATTCTTTGAAGCGCTTCCCCCAGAGTGAGAATTCTAAAACACAGCTTGATATTGCCTCGCATCACAAAGTGAAAGCATTATCTCCGGATCCCTACGAGCCCACGATGTGGTTTGCGCTCTAAAATCCTGTGGCTCTGCGACTCCACTCAAATCTTAATTGCCTATTTTTATATATATTTTTGTTTTCCGAGTTCCCCTGCAGCACAACCGTAACAGTGATATTGCCGAGTATTGTTTTTATTCAGTAGTTCAGTGGTTCCTGTTAAAGTTTCCTTCTCTCCATGTTTATTCCAGCCGAGGCCGGAATCTATTTTCTGTTTCTTTATTACCAATTGTTTGGATGTAACACAAATGTGTGCTCTGTTTTTACCTCACAATAATATAACATTTACAGTGAACTATAGAAAGAGAAACTGTGATGCATCCGCTCCACCAGCGAAGCGAGTGCAGCGGTCTAATCCGCAGAGTAAGAAATGACCTTCCCGTGACCACATTTGTAATTACCACATCTCATAGAGGCTAAATCTCCTTACCTCCAGTGGAGTAATTATCAGTGTGACTCTTTGAAAAGGCAATTGAGACGGCGGTTTATGGACTCCCATCGCGGGACGTGAGGCAGAGCAGTAATGGGGAGCTTGTTTGTCCCCTCTTACCTTTCTCGTTAGGGAGTGACAGCTGTGTTTAGATTTCCCAAAAATACAGGGGGGGGGGTCGCATTGGACGATTTCATTAACTTTTGACAGGCTCCTCCTGTGATTAGCTCTTAATATACAGAACAACTACATGATGCCAATGACATAGAAACGCTACAACGGCAGGTGGACGCACGCATTCCTGGGGGCAATTATATCCTTAGGAAAGGCGTTCAGTGCGAACACACGCACACACACACACACACACACACACACGCTGATCCAACATAAAGAGCTCAAAACAATCTTACAAGGTTTGTACAGGAAAGTCCGGCGACGTGAGTTATTCTCTTCTTCTGCCTTTGTCCGACCGCACTTTATTCCGCGTGAGGCCTTTTGTGTAGATCTGTCGGCCTTGACTGGGCCTTTTCTACGGGCCATAATATGACGGCCACCTATAAGCTTTCTTGCAAGACTAAATGCATCAATTACAGTTGCTGCTGTTATCACACACGCTCGGCCTTTGTGGGAGGTTTTCAGCATTAATGTTCTGCACGTTCCTCAATATTGGTTGAGTAGTTGTCAAGGTGTCGGATACGTAGAAAGTCTGGATCCTGCACACACAAACGATGTGTAATATAACTCGCAGGGAACGGTTGTAAATCAAGGTGTTGTGCATTGAGAGGAAAACAAGGAGTCGAATCAGCCCCAGAGAGAAAAGTGCCGTAATAGGGGGGTTGGCAGGGGCTGCTGGGATAGCGCTGGTAATGAGAGAGCGGGCTGCCTCCCCCCCACCTTCACTCCTCGACCGCACGGGAAACAAAAATAGCATTTTGTCTGAGGAATGAGCCGACTTTGACCCAGCCTTTCGACCTCTGACAATCAGTCTCGCTTCGTCCTCCAGTGCCTCAGAAGCCGGGACCAGGACAGTCAAAGATAACAGTTGATTTCTACTGGGGCACTAAAGCAAAAGGGAGGGGAGATTGGGGGGAGAGAAAAGGAAAGAGACGGCAGGCGGTTTCTCAAACCACTGAGGTTGGAGGGCGGAGACTCCTCAGTCCCAAGTGATTGTAGTTAAATGGAGCAAAAAAGGCCACAGTTCGGCGCGTATCTGATCATTTAGCTGCGTGACTCTCTTTTTATCATCTGACTCATTCCTCATTATAAACATTAAATATTGTGACAACAGCGAAAGTGGGGACCCCCCCACCCCGCCCCCCCCCCCCCCCACACACACCCCTACCCCCCCTCGGGCGTGATGATCAAGTGGGAGCGCCGCTCGCATGGCGGTCGGGAGAACCAGTGAATATGAAACGCATCAAAGAGACAGCGGGAGATATAATGAGCAGTACAGGATCCCGGCACCCTTTTCCCCCTCCCTCCATCATAAGCGGAGCTCCCACTCTCGTCCTCGGCCGGGTGTCTGCTGGAGGAAGGAAACAGGAACAATTAGCTGAGACACGCCGCCTGGATTATGCGCTCAACCCCCGGCAATCAGACGGCTGTGGTTTAAAAGAATGAGCTTAAAAAGGGCTTGATGTCCAGTTAGAGGGGCGGGTCAGTGGTCCTGACAATCTTAACGAGATGACAGAATGTATAAAGCACGGCTGTTAAAGAATACGGTACCTGCGGTGTAGCCCTTATAATAAGGCCACATGGGGCTCCTTCCTTATTCCCTCCGTATTTGTTTTTCTTTTGCCTGGTATTTTTTCGTTGTACCTCTTGTTCCTCGGCGCCGCGGGAAATTCTCCAGTCGTCTTTTGATCTTCGCCTGGTCTCGATAATTTCTTGACAGAAATCTCATTTTGCCCGTTCTTGGTTTTTTTTTTCTTCTCTTCGTCTCAACATCTTGTCGTGGCAGAGTTGCAAAGGGAAAGAGCCGGTCCTGTCAGGCTACTTGCCCCAACATTTCAAGTGAGAATCGGACTCTGATGATTTATAATTCATGATGACGGTGGGGGGAAGGGGGGTGTCAAGAGGTAGAAAAAATATATAAAAGTACAGTGTTTACTGGCCGAGAGACGCCGGCTTCCTGCAGAGGGAGATCTGATGTTCATCAAATGTTCATGTGTGCCTGTCCTGGCGTCGCCGTGACCCCACTAATCAAAGACGTGTCCGTCCTGATGTTTTACTCATCTATCACAAGGCGTCCATACGTAAATTATTTAAGTGCATCGATTGAGTATGTACACAAACTGGCCCGTGTTCACGATTGCTCGGCTGCATCCTCAACAGATGTTCACAAACGCTCCATTTTCTTTCATTTGTGTATCGAGACCTTTTATTGGTACGTCGTGTGCTTTCTCACAACGCTTTATGCCAAGTTGTAGTGAAGATAATGCATAATAATCATTGATTCTCTAAAGTATGTATAGCCTGGGTACTATGCTTTGCCCAGGACATCTTTAGTCTGGTCTCGGTTTAAACTAAATCTGTTGAGCTGCATAACAGTTTGTTTCTGTCAGATATCAGCACAGAGATCAGACTCTGTCCTCTGTCCTCCTTTGGTTTTAAATACAAAGCTGTAACATCAACTATGTGTAGGAACAATATATTCTAAAGTCAATGGTATTTGTTTATAACTTTTCAATTCTTGTCGTCACTGTATACATATATTTATTATATGGAATAGTTTCTTTTGAGGATTTATTGGGACTGAAAAATGGCCGTGAAGATCTTTCTGAATGAGGTGTAAAAACACTTTTCTATCCATCATATCTGTGTGAAATTCCATTTCTCTTTTTTTCTTTTTTAAAGAGCTGTGAAGGTCAGCTAAGTGTTGTTCTCAGCCCGATTCTCAACGTACAGTTGATACCTTTAGTAGACATTACTTGTTGTCTCTCTCGTATTTGAGCTGGACCTTCTCGGCCCCTGGGAGGGTTTGCATGCCGACAGTCTCAGCCTGAGCAAGTGTTTTTTTAACAGCATAAAAATCTAGAAGCATTTAAATGTAGAAAGTTTTAATGGCGCTCCATTATTGGATCCAATTAGTTAATGGGTTTATTTCTGAAGTCCTCCCGTGAAGATGGATGTCTCTTTCTTATGAGATTTTAAGCCGTTAAACCAAAGATTCGGACATTCTCCAAGTGACAATGAAGACTCTTGGCTCTGAGGAGAGCAATTATATCAGTCAGTCTCGATAGCTTTGTCCTCCAACTAGCTAAATTAAATTCCCAGACTCTGTCACGCAGCCGGAAAAACCCTGGAGGACCTTGTTGTGACTCTGCGCAATTTGCATTTGTCTCTCACTGTTCATGCTAGACATCCCACACCTCCATGTGTGCGGCGTTTCCATCTGAGGTGTGAGCATATTCTTCAAATAATGAGGGCCTTGATGTTTTTGTGCTAAAGCCCGTGTTGTCAGACTCAATATGAACTGCGTTTGTTTGTCTCTAAATGGAGAGTTCAGGTCTCCAGCACCAAGACAAATCCAACATCTCGCTGATCTTCCATCAACAGCTACCTCATCACTGAGCTCCCAGCTCCAACACCTGCAGCAGCTCCAACAGATGCAGCAGCACCACCACCACCAGCAGCAGCAGCAGCAACACCATCACCAACAGACCCTCGCCCACACCCAGAACCATCACATGACCCCGCCCAGCCAGCAGCAGACCTCTGTCCCGTCTCCGGGCTCCACCTGCTCCTCCACCTCCGGACAGCCGCAGCACTCCCCGCCGCACCGGCCCAACCAGTCGCCAGCCCGCAGCCTTCCTTCGCCCGTCACCCCACCCATGCCTTTGCCGGTGAGTCCACGATCTGCCCCGATGCAACTCGCTCTGACCCGCTGACGCGTAGTAAAATGGCCGTAAGCCAAACTGGAACCGCCTTTCTTTTGTCAAACTTCATTCATTTTGTTTTAATGTCTTAGTCTTTAGTTGATTATAATTCTTTTTATCACATGATGTGGTAGCTGCATTTCACCGCTTAGTTATTATATTAATACATATATTTTCTGAGTTTTACAAATGTTAGAGAAGATTTAGAAAGATGTGTCTAATTTCTGACTAATATCTGATTTTTTATCTGATTTTTTATTGACCGGTTTGTAGGATCAGTGCTTTTCTAAAATCCACTCTCGCCAATATGAGTACGCTGATAAAAGGCTCCCAGTAATAACGCATATCAGGGGCACAATGAATAAATTAGATCTCAAGGAGCATAAGTAATTAGTCACTACTCATTCAATTCATAATCACTAATTCTCCAATTAAAGAGCTTATAAGCAGCGTACATGATGCATGATTTTCTGTCAGCACTTGATCTTTATCAAGTGGCAGCTCCTCCGTGTATGCGGCGCTATGAGAGTATGCATCTTGTCGCCAAAACTTTGACGCATCCAGACAAGCAGCCCGACCCAGATCCTCCTACGGCGGAACCCGGAGGGATTCTGGGTTTTTTCCGACCGCGGACTTTCCGGCTGTAATCAGTCCGTTAATCTTCGCTGCTCTTCCTACTCATCCTCCTTTTTAGTCACTTTGTCCGTCCATCCATCTCTGCCCTCCTGTCCGTTTGGCTGTCACCGTGTGACGATAATAACCTATTTCATATCCCCGCGGTTTCATTTCTGGTGGAGACTGGCCCGGGTCGCCTTTCTGTCCCTGGTCACATTCATCAGCGTCAGAGCCTTATTGGGTTGTGGTGCAACCTTCTTTATGGCCGGGATGAGTTGGGCTATTTGTTTCTCCCCTGCAGCCCTCTCTGGCCCTGTCACGGCCTAGTGAGACTCAGCAGGAAAAACAGCCTCCGGATTTAATGGGCTCCAAAGGCTGCCCGCTACATTGCACCAAACACACTGTCCAGCCCGACTGTGAACACGAGGGCCGCTGACCAACATGCGGACTCACACATTTAAGTTTGTGTGAACAAAGACTTTTTTTCAGACCGTCCCTTGATTCACGGGGGAAAACACTATTTTGTCAAATTTCCTGGAATCGGTGCTCTCTGACTCACAAAGGCAGCGGCTTAACTTCAGAACAAGCTCCCTGCATTGATTAGACCGAGACCGCTTAGCCTCACACAGATTGTCTTCTTCTGGAAGAAGCAGCGAGGATGATTATGATGACTGAGGACAGACCTCCCTTGAGGAGGGGGCAAGGGGGCCACATCAGGTATCATTAAGATATTGCCTCATCAAATAGGATTATGAAGTGTGTGTGTGTGTGTGTGTGTGTGTGTGTGTGTGTGTGTGTGTGTGTGTGTGTGTGTGTGGGTGCGAGAGGCAGAAAGGCCGTAAAAGGTTTAGTTTCTCTGGGTCAGTGCTGGTGTTGTCAGAGAGCGTCTCGCCCGGCGGGGGCCTCGCCCAAGGACAGGTCGCAGCCTCAGCACCCGCTCACAGGGGCAATAGGATTTAAGCAGATGCTCCTCCTCCCTCCACTGCTGGGTCACTGATGGGATTCTCCGTGGTTAATTCACAAAAGTATTTTTTAATTTGTGGAGACTCCCTGAGCACAGACCTTCTCACAAACACACGTGGACTTTTTTTTATTTTTTATTGTTATCCTCCTTTTGTTTGTTTTAATTGAACACACAGAAGGGCCTTTCTGGTGTTTCCGTGCTCGGCCCAGAGGAGCTGGTCTGTGCGGTAAAGTCAAGTCATAATTACCATAATACAACCAGCATTACACAGATAACACCCCTATTGCCCCCCCACCCCATCATAATTCAGACGTGCAGAATTACTCAGCCATTCAACTATTTGCTGGAAATACAACACAGAGCTGCAGAGAGACAAACACTCCAATGTTCCAATTAATGTCCCATTGTCATTCCCGTCTCATGGGAGGTTGCGATCTTCTCTGTAAACCCATAGCGGGGAATTCCTGAGCATTCGATACGTCCCTGGAGATATTAGTGTGTGGTGTTTTTAATTTGTCAAACTGAATTAATGAATTGGCTCATTAATATCCCGATTAGAATGCGACATCACACCACAACAGACTGCGTCCCTTTGAGGGAGGGGTCTGAAGTCCGATTACTGCAGCTAATTTGGTTAAACAGTGTCTGGATTTGCCCCCCCCCCCCCACCCCCCAACCTCCTGCTCCCCCAACACGCAGAGTACAGTGGGCCTGTGGCTGCCGGAAATAGCCACCACAGTGATGACAAATCGGGCGGGGGGGAGATTATGAAATTTGCTTAAGTGTGTTAATGGGCTGATTGCGGGAGCCCGCTGGATTCTGCTGAAAGTTGATTGATTAGAGCTGCGGGTTTTCTCCACGCCCCGAGAGCTCGGGGATTTGACGGGGTGAAGGCGCTCGCCAAGTCTGTTACACCGGAATTGATCTTAATTAGATCTGAAAGACCTGCCACAGCAGAATGGTCGCGGCGATTAAAATGAAAAACAGGAGAAATTACTGATCAAATTAATCATAATGTCGGGCTACAGCTGTAGGTCTGGTGTAATTTGCCACTCCAGTGAGTTACATCAGCCCAGGCCGGGAGAGGAGCGGTAGTACATACTGATCCGTGGCAGCGGGAAGCTTAGGCCAGCCTATCAACTCTCTTATTCCACTTCCAATGCCCTGGACCCTCCTGACCCTGCTGCGCCATCCAGTGGAGCCCCAACATCTGTCTCTCCCTCTCTTTTTCTGACTCTGACCTAATTATTTTCCCGTTCTTTTTTTTTTTTTTTTGTGCCACATCCTTCTACATGATGTCTTCTTGTCACCTTCATGTTGTGTGTTTGTAGCTTGTCGCCTCTGACCTTGGTTCCAGTGTCTGGCTGCCTGGTTTTTCGGGTGGCTGATGGGAGGGGGGGGGGGGGGGGGGGGCGGCTGTCTTCCTCCTCTGTCTGTCTGCGTGTCTGTCTCCACTACCCTTCGCAGTCGTCTCCTTGATCGCTGTCAGAGCCCCACACTGGGCCCGTCCACTCTCCGTCTGCACACTCATAGGGGTAATTACAGCCCGGGGGCCTGCCTACTACCCCTGTGCTCCACAATTTACCACCAAAGCGTCCACAGACATCTCTCTCCTTCCCCCGCTGCACCCCGGCATCACAGGACCGCGGGGCCTCAGACCCACAAGTGCTGCAATTACCTGAGCCTCTCCTCTATCCTTTTCGCTCTCCCTTGCTCACTCTCTTGCCCCCCCCCTCCACACACACCCTTTTCTACCCCTTGGCTCCCTCACTATTCCCTGGCAATCAGCCTTCATTAGAAGCCTCTGGTGAAAACCCATCGTCACCAAGGTCGGCGGCTGCCAGCCACAACGGCCTTTCAGAGGCCCGGCTGTCTGCCCTCTCCCCCTCTCCTCACCTCCTTGCGATTCTGCCCTCTTCTCCACCCGTACACTCCCCCCGTCCTACTCAAGTCTTGGGCCCATCTCTGCAGCTTTTGTGCCCCTTCAGACACACACGTGTCTTCTTTTTTTTTTTCACTGCAGTGCACTCTTACTTATGTCAACCGCTGTTAAAGTCACCACCATCCAATTTGCTCCAAATGTGTCTTTTTTTTTATGGCCGCTGGGCGTCTCACCCATTATATTAACTTGTGTATTAAATGAGCCTTGCCCATCGATTAATTGATTTTCCACATTAGCTCCACGTCTATTCAATTTAGCCAAACGGGCTGCGGTCGCTCCGTGGGGTATTAAATCAAAATTAAAATGACATGCTCAAATGTAGACCCAATGGCTCATACAGTGGCTTGTCGATTAAACTGGCAACGCTTAAGTTGAGGATAGAGTCCATTATCTATCAAATGCCTCATAACTCAACTGTGGTGTCTGTGCTTTAGGAGCAGATCAGTTTATTAGTTTATGCTCCGCTTTCTTTTTTTGGCCTATAATTATCTTGATATCTTCTTTGTAGAAGGAATTCACATTTAGTGAATGTATTTAGTAATTTTTCAAGCCTGAAACAAAGCATTGCGACCATCAGTTGTCAAAAAACATAATTTTTCAGTTGAGTAAATACAAAAAAAAGATGATCTCAAAATTTCCTAAAAATCTGCCTCCGGTTCTGGTAAAGTCGTGTTCTTACATTTAACATTTAAGTGAAAGCTGAAAGGCGTCTCACATCTGTCCATTATCTATGAAAAAACACCTGTTTTAAAATCAAACCTTTCTCATAAAGCGTTAAGTGTGTATAAATGTTATGTGGTGCCAGTCGGCGTGCTGCCGTGTGGTTTGGAGCATGAACGGGCCCTCAGCTCTCCATCAGCCGAGCCTCTTATTAATGCACAGGAGATCTGGCTCTTAAGAAGGCAGAAAATTGCCTTACGTAACAAGCGCTCCACAATTTAGTAATACAAATGTGCACTGTTGACTGAAGCAGAAAATAAGAATGTTGCCCATCAACAGAACCACATTTCATATGAATAATTATAAAGCATGGGAGCTAGATGAGGAAAACAACCTGACCATGACAGCTCTACTACTTTTATTTACTTCAAATGAGGGATTAGGCAGGAAGAAAATTTACAGACTTAAGGACCAGCGATGAGCCCTGAATTTATAAATAGGGAGAAAGTCAAAGCTATCATATTTCAGACGGATCATTGCTCAACTTTTATAAATAAACGTTGCACTTGCTTTTTGGCTTTTCTGGTTTTGTTGGGATTTTTTTTCTCACTTTTAACTTTTTGAGGTCTGCGATTCTTCTAAACACGGCCCCCGATACGCTCGTGGTGGTCAGAGGGCTCCCATCTCCCGACAGAAAGACACCTCTCCCGCGCATTGGGGGCAACACGTATTAGACGCCCACAGGCGAGGGCTCACCTAACGCAGGATAAGGAATAGGGTTTCTTTAATTATGAGGCAGGGCTGTGACATTGAGTCCCCCCCCTCCCCCTCCTTCCTCCTCCGGCAGGCTCCCAGACACTGTCTAAGTGCTCCGCTCCGCTGAGGAGGCCAGTCCCCCCGCGGGGCGCGACTCCACCGCCTGTAATTTCTGATGCCCATTAGTGACCGCAAACAGAGCACCGGTTCACGCGAGGAATACTGCCCGAGCAGCGCTGCCACGCTGTACAAAAAAAAAAAAAGACCCCCTCTAATGCAATGTTATTGCATTATGCCCTCCTCGTAGACCAAGTCAAAAGTCCCATTTGTGATCCCTGCGGAATATTATCAGAGATTCTTCTCCACCGTGTTCTCAGTCGTGGTTTAGCGAAGGCTGCGTTTGGTATTTTGCAATGTACGGCGGGCGGCCTTCTCTAAACTCTATGAGGAGCAGTTTTGATTTCTTCCTTGTTGCATCTTAAGCCCTTTTTTTATTATATACATGGGAATGTACAATTGATGGTTTTGTAAATGGACTCAACCGGAATGCAAGAACACTGGATTTTCTTAAGTGAAGGGGGGGGCCTTAGAAGTCAAAACTCGAGTAATCAATACAAATACGGCTGCAAATGCCACCAATTCATCTCTCCATCTATGCTGATTTAGCTCGTGCCAACGCTTGTGTATATTTTGGAGCAAAAGAAAGAGACAGTGAAGCAGGGACACTCGGAGGGAGGGGAGGGAGGCGGGTTTATCGATCAAGGGTGACCACATCTTAGCCACAGAGCCCCTCTCTCGTGATTAATCTTACGGCTTAGAGTTGGCCAATGACACATGACAGGCCTCCCCCTCAAACTCCTCCATTTCTCTTCATTACTGGCCGTATTTTTGGACACCGCAGTGGAGAGTAATCATTTACCTTTATTGTGTTTATAAAGCTGCGGCATGTATGACCCTTCCTATATTGAATTGAGGACATCAAAAGATCACTGGACATTGATTAGAAGGATATTAAAGCCATTCAGATGCTATATTTATATGTCAAACAACAGCAGAGTGAAAAGAGATTTCCAACTTAACGAAAACAAATGGGAAGTAGTCGTTGCAATGGGAATGGAGCTCCTGAAGTCTAGAAAAATATTGTATTACGTAGTGAATAATTGAGGCACTTGTCATCCAAAGGCTGAGGAGAGTCCTCAATAATACACCAAAATCACAGCTTCATAATTTCTTTATAGTCGGATCTCTTGACTTTAATGATTTTTTTTGTTAATTTTCCCAACGAAAATAAAACATCCGCGTATCCGCTTTAAAGTCGGACCCGGAGCAGCCGTAGATTTACTGCAACACCGGTGTGACGCTGCTGTGATTTCCGACCCAATGCTCGCATGCTACAAGAATAACTGCACCAAATATGTCACATCGGGCGCTGAAATGGTCAGCACTTTTCCCACAGATACTTAATCACCAAGTAGTTTAAAATGTAATACATCTGGAAACGGCTAAATATTATAGATCATTCCTCGGGAAGCGAAATAGTGGAAGAGGAATGTCGTACAAGTTCTACTCGTGAGTGTCCCCTAACCAGAGGAAATACACTGCTGCCGTGATTGATGACAAAGAACCCACTCTGAACCTCTGTGCCTCACAATTATCAACAAATGGGCTGGAGCAGATTTTATGTCATGATTAAAGCTGCTGTTAATTTCACATGAGGGTAATGAGTGGGGAGATTGACGGCCACCGTCCGACACTCCATCATCCCTTTATAGTTAGTTTAAGCGTTTTCACCACTCTTTTCCTCCTTCATTTGCATTTCGCCTCATTAGATGTGGCCATTTCTGAGGCCGCCCGCGAAAGCCATTTCCTGCAGTTAATGCATTTTATTTGATCTGCCCAAAACCTCCTCAGTTAACTAGCTGTCATTCTGGCGTTTGATATGACATCACTCCATTAGCGCCTGCCGTGCCACCTCCCCGTCCACACCCGCCGCCCCTGAAATGCCTTTCGGCAATTACAATGTGCGACCGTCTCCGGGTGCAGCGCTATTGTGTTTTCGCCGGGTGTTATCTGCCCCAGTTGTTCCGTCCGTCTTTCACTTCCCGATCCTTTTCCTCGAGAAGGTCTCTTTTTGGGGGGGTTTATTTTTCACAACGGCTGGAGCAGAGGCCCAGTGGCGGGCAAGAGCCGGGGCCCGGAGGACTCTGAGTGCCCGGCCACAGTGCGAGGCCCCCGTTAACCAAGGGACCGGAGGTGTTTTGCAGGGCCTAATGGCATTTTGATGTTTATAAGCACAGAGGATGTGGGGGTCGGAGGGGGGGGGGGGGGGGGGGGGTCTGTCAGCAGAAGACTAGCGGAGTCCTGACAGACGGGGAGCGCGTTTTCTCATGTCACAGCTGATTACATTCACTCCGGAGTGGGGAAAAGGCAGGGAGGAGATGCAGGGTGTCGGGATAAACGAGGGAAACTTCCACATTGTTCCAGAAATAAAGGACATTCTTCCCTGAAACAATAGCGCTATTTACTGTTAATAGAGCCACTTTGTCGCAATTATGGCTGAGTGGGGGCAAGTAAAACATCAAGACTTTGGCATATGTCATATATTTAAAGACTTCGACCTGTAATCAATCTGAGAGACGTTTTGTATCCCTTTTCTAGAGAAAGGTTTACACATATTTACTTTCATTATCAATAAATTCACATGATTATCAATTTGCCGTTTGTGTGGTCCTGCGTCCGCCTTTTCTCAGATTTATTAGACGTGTTTGACGTTGTTGTTATAAAGGTCTCGCACACTGCAGGAGCCTTCGTGTGGACAGATCTGCCTGCTTGTGTCGGCACCACTTTGTCCATTTACCTTTTGCTCTCTGTGCAGACCTGGAAAAAAAAAAGCAATTAAGTTTAAAACGGCCACATGAAAAGAGCAAAACCAAGAATAAACTCCAGTTAGTTTGTGTCAGACAATTTTGGTTTGCAGGGGTCTCTCCACGCTGTGTGGGGACGCTATTTTTCCTTCTATTCTTGAGATTACACGGGTTGCTGCACCGGGTGACCCTCATGGTCAAACCGGCAATGGAGAGCCCGGCAGAGTTTAGGTCCCCCCCCTTCATACCGTGAGGAGAAAAGATGCATTTTTAAGTCGATCGACTGGCTTTTTTGTCCTTTCAGAGACACTGATTTTGTGTTTGCTGATCCATGTGTAGCCTTTTATATTCGGCTATAATAAACTGTGCGCTGTGAATTAGATACAGCAGTCGTGGGGACTAAAAGGTGACGAGATGATGTCACGCGATATCATGGAAGCCCGAGGAGTTCTAAGGTTTGCTGCGCCACATTGTGAGAATTTCTTGAGTTTCAACTTCAACACGGCGCCGACCCGAGTGGCCGGCGCCGCTGAAAGCCGCCTTCATAAGGAATGAAAAGAATGGAACACAATGGTTAACATGCAGGCTCTGCAAACTGGAAGATCGGTGTTTATCTCCTCCGACACCTGCAATCAGTTCAAATGCTGGGCCAGGTCCGTCATTTTGTGCCACCCCGCCGAGGTGTTGAGAGGAGTCACCGCGGCGGAAAATCACCTGTTTAGGTGTGCAACACAGCCTCGCCTCTCCTCATTCCTGCCTCTCCTCCCCAACTGCCGTCCATATTACCCACAGCCCGGCGGAGATGCGGCAGTAAAGCCTGCTCTCTGTTCCCCCAGAATAACACAGCACCTGAAAGGGCTATCATCGAATGAAGCTCAATGATAATGTTCCAAATCAATCTGAAAGCTTCTCCAACAACCCATCACTCACTCAATGACACCGAGCGCAGCAGATGCTCAGAGAGACTCGGAGAGACTCGCCCGAGCGGATCACATTATCTGCGTGTTGATCTGTGGCCGTTATAACTCTGTTTAATGGCCCCTGTTGGCTTTTCTCTCAGTCCACATTCACGATCACAACACCCCATAGTACTGTTTTCACCCACATGGGTCCAGAGACTCCTGCATCGACACTTCAGAAAGCATCTTATATTCGCAGAACAAAGACCACCACCAACAGCAGCTCCAGGTTTTATTTCTTCTGATCTACTATTCTTGTTTTGCGGTCATAAATGAAGAGGAATCTATATGTATATTTAAAGGCATTAGTAATTAGAAAAGCTGTCTAGGAACAGCAAAACATATTCACCTAAAATGTTACAATTGACAAATGGATGATGCTTTTAATGCGATACGGAAACTGAATAAATTCTGATATCACGACCATTTAACTCCCATGAAAGGCAGATTACTTCATTCCAATGTTAATGTTCTCCTCTGATATCTATATATTATGTAAACTGGTCTACAGGCAATATAAATAAAATAAAAATATGTTTACAATATTATCTGACATGAATTAATTAACATGGTTTGCTTCAAATTCACTTGATGGTTAGAAAACTTCCCCAACAGTTGACAAATCTTATTTTTAGGATTTTGAAGCCATTGAAGCGCATTATTTGTTATTATGTGCTGGTAAATTACTATTTATGTGACACAAAACTGCTTCATTCAAAACAAAGCATAACAACTAAGGAAACGCTACCAAGTGCACGGCGAGATGTTTGAGCTTTGTTGTGCTTTTAAAACATGTTCAGTAATTCTAAGAGCTTTTCAAACCAACGTATCAATTCACATTTTTCTTTAAATAAGAAAAAGTCTCGGGGGGGATTCTTTCCTTCTCTGTCTCTCGTGACAACATGTTAGATGGAAATGGTTGAATGGTTTGATGTCTGCTGTCTCCATCATAATAAATGTGTACCCACATTATGCAGATACCAATGTTATTACAAAAAAAAACCAAATCTATTATGCAGTACAACCGTTTAAACTGTGTACATTTATCAGTGTGACAGTATGAGTGTAGAGAGGCGCTTCACAGAGCGTTGGAGCTGCCAGGTGAGCTCACGTTGTTCCGCAGGTACGTGCAGGTGTGAGAGCTCGCCGTCACATGTCGTGCTGAGGTTCTGTCGTCCTTTCTGGCACCTCTGCATCTAAAGTCAGATTTGGGCTTTTCTAACATCTGAGAGTTACCCCGAAGGGCAACTGCTGGACACGTAGAAGACGATCTCGCGATTATCGAGGAAAAAGTGGATGACTTTCAGACGAGGAGAGGCAATATCAATCACGGCCAATTTAAGGCCACCTACATGAAATATGATTTCATAAGACAAATGCAGTGTCATTCTTAATGTGCTTAACCTTTACTGTCAATGAAAAAGTATTGATCGCTCCGTGGCATTTTTTCATCATTTGATTTCAGAAAGTGTAATAATATATGGTGCTGGCGTAAGATAAGAAATGAATGGCCACTGAATGATTTTGGGTGAACGCGGCTGAATTTCTTGCAGAGAAGAGGAAACATTGATGTCTCTCAGTAAAATACTCAGCACGTGGTATTTTCACAAAGATGTCGTTTAAAAAACACATGCAATCCTTTTTTGTTATTTCAAATGTTTGAACTCTCCTTTCAATTTCAGCCGTTTTGTTTGAATAGGTTTCCAACCGCTATTAGCAGCAGCGAGCAGGCAGCCTGCTTGGAAGCAACGTTTCTATTATTTCTCTATTCTATTGAGTAATTGGGAGGTCTCCTATCTCGTCTTGCTCTTTGATCTACTTACTCAACCTAATAAGACTTTGCTCTGCTGCACTACAACCAAATCAGCAGTGCATTTTCAGCCCCCTAATAAGTGGTTAGCTTGATTTATACGGGTAATCTCGGCGATGTGGCGGCGCTCTACAACCCGTCCCCGATGCAGGGAGCCTCTTTTCACAGCCACGGGCCAGATGAGTCCCTCGTCTGGGTGGAAATGGTCATTTTAACCCTCCCCTCCTTTTAAAAGTAACAGCGCGATATCGCATTGTTACATGACGCGGGAGGAATTCTCAGTCGAAATCTATCGACGGCGGTGGGCGACACGGTGATGCATGGCCTCGCCGCCCGGCTCTATTGTGAAAGCGGATGCTGTTGGAGAGTCTCGGCTCTGCCCGTGGGGAGCCCCGAGGGCCAGAGGAAGCACTTAGAGTGGTAAAATGGCCACTTATTCACCCCTACCCTCCCGTTCGCGCCGCTCCTCGCTACCCTTGAGCCTCCCACTGGGTTCGGGAGCACAGACCTCTGGGAACTGTTTGATGGACTACGGGTCCATACAGACCTCGCCGCGGTTAGCCTTTTGTGGCATTAGCAACAATGAAGCCCCGCCCCCACACGGAACCCACCTGAACCATCACACTAATAAACATCTGCACGGGTGACACAACGCGAGGCTGTTTTGACAAACGATTTCTTTGTCCTCAGCAGCTGAATCCATTGGCCAGCCAGGCGGCGGTGGCAGCGGCAGCCGCCATGGGATCCATCGCCGGGTCTCAGGTGTTCGGCAACGCCTTGTCAAACCTGCAAGGAGCCACCGGACAGCTGGTCACCAACGCACAAGGACAGGTGTGTACCTGAGGCTGAGATTACAAATTAAAAATGCATTCTGAATGATCCATTATACCTACAGCTAATGAAATACTACAGTTCCCTTGGTTACGGATCTGTAAGATACGTTGCTGGACCATTTATCGCGTGCGAATGTGCAGCTCCAGACAAAACATTTGTATAGTATTTCTGATCTTTGCACATAGATTTCTAGTAGGGAAGTGTTGTGTCCAAGTCGTTATTTCACACGCTAGTAGCCACCGCGCCGTATATTAAGCTTTTTGGGAATAAACAAGCCCTTCTCTCTCCTATCAGAATGTGCCTGTTGCTGTAAAAACGCTGACCTTGTCATATTTACAGGGTGGCTACAGAATTGTTCCATCAGTAGCCAGAGGCTTGAACGATGATGCTTGTCATTGTGGGTCCCTATCTAATGAATCATCTTATCGCAGGTGCACACAGCATATATTAAAGGAGAATCGTGTGGACAATGTGCCCTTTTCATTCCACTCTGTTATTTACCGTAACACTTGGGCTGTTCTCAATTTAAACTTAACACAAACATGGTGATTCCCCACTAAAAACAAGCAAAAGCAGTTGAATTTGAATGGTTAAGGCTGACATTCAGGTTGCAGGTCCACCAGTGTGACCGAGCCTGTTTGTAGTGAAGTGTTGTCCGTGTGCGAGCGCTTGATGCTAAACGTCGCTAATGAGACAGTATGGACTCACGAGGTGCCCGGAGCGCTGGGTACGGATCACGGTGGATATGGACTCGATGCGATGCTCTGTGCTTTTGTAGTGTCTCGGCGGCTGACAGTCCCCGACATAATCAGGTCACAGAGACGGTCAAAGCCGCAGGCTACAGCCTTTACTCCCCACCTCATTATTCCACAGCATTATTCAGACGGAGGGCTCTGAAACACGCACTACCATATCAGAAGGTCCCGCCCCCGCCTCCCCCCCCCAGCACTGGGGCCATTATACAGGCTAACACATACCTCAAACAAGGCTAGAGGTCCACCAAACGCACGGTGAGGTATGTCAGCATGCAAGGGCTAAGAAACAGGAGCAGACGCTTTTTAACTGTTTGGAGATCTGCTTCCATCCGTTCAGGGCAGTGTTTTATTGAAATTGAGTGAACAATCTGCATCATTCCTGTACAACACGAGTAAAAAGTCACTGCTGCTTCAATTTAAAACATGGTATAATGACTTTGAATTCTTAATGTCCCCCACAACTCTGTCAAAACACCTTTTCATAAGCAGGAGGTCTGGGAACCTTGGAAAGTGCCGTGTTTGATGGACGCTTGGAGTTCAATATGTTTTTAAACCTTGATTATATTGGCCCCAGCTTCTTTAATCTCCAAGGAGAATCAACGAGGATCTTTTTATCCTCACCGCAACAGTGATTAAGGCTGCGGATAAAAGCCAGAATATTCACTGTCACTGCCGATATATATTTTTTTCCTTTGTAGCATTTTTGTGAACATCTTGCAAATCCTCCCTTTACCCGCAGCTTTAATGTGGCCTTGTAACTATGTGATGAATGAAGACATTAGGGGCCGTTTTTACAAAGCTTACCGCACCTCCTGTAAAGGTGTAGACGAAAACCCAGTTTGATAAATACCGGCCCCTCAGCTTTGAATATGGAACCTACAGAACGGTGTATTCTGCAGAGAACCACAGGTAAGGAGCACATGCACGGTTAACCCGCAAAGCGAGTGTGCCCTTCGTATCGACGGAAGCTTCCAGCCCTTAGATTAAGTGTAACAGCAGTGTAAACGGCTGTTGCCCTTGTAACTGTTAATCTTCTGCAGGGCTACAACTATTGATTATTTTCAGTATCAATTATTCTCTCGATGAACCACAAGACCCCGGATTGCTTATTTTGTCCGACCAACAATCCCAAAACCAAAGATAATTTATTGATAATGATATAAAACAGAGAAAAGCAGCACATTCTTATATTTGACGGACTGCAATACGCTGAAGTTTTACTTCTGTTGTATAAATCAACAACTAACCATTGCTGCATTAATCTAATGTAACTGCATCTTGTAATCTTGAAGATTGTACAAGGGCTGTTCAATTAATAGAAAGTACCTGAAAGCTTAACCAGAAAATGTCTTCTGACAAATAAATAACAGACTTGTAGCCTTTGATTTGCCCTGAATGTTTGCTTTTGTGGTACTTGTGTGTTCACACGAGTCCAAACTTCCCCAAACATTTTCCCTCTTGGGTCTCAATTGAGCGCATGAACAGCGGAGGAGAGAAAATGGGCAGAGATATTGCCTGGCGACCATGGCGAAAGATACGGATTGGCCTGGCCGGAGAGATGAGATGACATTTCTGTGGAAACAAGAGCAGCATAATCTTAATGAGTTCTGCTGCGGCGCGTTACTCGCATGCCGTACGAAGTGGAGCGGGAAGCAAACACAGGAGGCCAAATAAACGAGTGCACACTGAAATCTAACGTAGGAGAGGGGCCTCGGCAGCGATCAAGAGGAGCACCTGAGGGCTGCGCGTTTGCCAAACGGGGCCGTGCTTAAATTGCACCTGAAGGAATGAAAATCATTGCACGTCTCCAACTATTTTGTTGTTGTTTTTCTGTTCAGAAAGTACATTTTCATGTTTATAGCAGAATTTATAGCAACGTCAAAACGATAGAAACCAGTAACGTGGCAGTTGCTTTTGTCACTTTCGTCTGACAGTAAAAGATAGAAGAACGAGTGAGAGATTCAAGCAGAAGGGTTACACAAAGGTGTATATGTATTAGGTTGGGCATTTTTAGAAAATATTTTGACAACTATTTTGAATTTATAAGGTAAATAAACTTTACCTCAATAAGCTGAAGTGAAACTAAATGAATAATTTGGATCGAAATGCTAAATTAATATGTAAACCTGAGATTCTAACTCATCACTGTTTCATTAAATCCCCTTATTTATGAAACCAAAGCGCTTAAGAAGTACCGCGGTTTGATTGTCATTATCTTAATCTGTAAACTCATGATTACTTATAAATTATGGCCTCGCTCTGTAAACATTTCCCAATTAGGACATTTGATAATAAGGTCTTCCCTCCTGTCTATAAATGATCTGTCTATAAACAGTTCTTAAAGAGCGTTGCCCTTAAAGCTCAAGAAGAGCACGAAACATCTGCCCAGGAGAGTCAGAGGGAGAAACATTGCATTCTGGGAACGAGCGCTAAGCTGTCAGCTGCCTGCTATTTTATTATGCTTATAGAACAACCACTTAGTCCAATGACGATGAATAATTGAGCGGAACAAGTTCCCTGCCGCGGCGGCATGCAAAGCGAGATCGGTGTGACTCGGGAGACGCGAGCGTCAGGCGGGGCAATAAAATATGCTAAGTGGCAGGAGAGCATTACAGCGAATTTGTAAAGCCGCCGCGGAGAGAGAGATAAATTATCTCTCCCCTAATGCGAAGCAACGTAAGCAAATGAGCCGTGACAAGGATGAATTACAGATTGTCGGCCCACCTTTCGCTCCCCGATCCCTCCCTATTATGTCAAAGTGAGGAGGGGGGGGGGGGGGGGGGGGCTTAGTGCCGAAACACGTGGCGGCGGTGGCAATAAAGGAGCCAGACATGGCCCTGGCTTATCTAATGTAGAAGCTGGTTGTAGTTACATTTTTGAGGTGTCGAAGCTTGAAATAAAATAAGAACATAAAAAAAGAAGATTTGAAGACTGAGAAAATTTTTCAAAAACCTGCTTCTTGTCCAGTTGCCAAATAACAGGCCTTTGAAATGACGGGCGTCTCGTCCACGTTGCGGGCCGCTCTCTCCGGTGTAATGAGGCTTGGTGGAGGAGCGATGTCGGCGGGGGACGGCTGCTCAGAATCAGTCCCCAGATGACATTAACCTTCATCATGGTGAAGAGGCGCTAAGTCCCCCCCTAAAGCGCCACTCCTGGCCACACTCCGGCTGCTCCGAGAGCTAAAACGCTGCAGCGACACTCCGCCGCCCCCTTTGATCTGCCCCTTCTGATTACAGCCACAGAGGAGAGGAAAGCCTGGGCCGGAGGGGAGGGGGGGGGGGGGGGGGTGAAGTACCCCTGGGACCCTGAGAGTTGAATTAGAAACACACGGTCCTGTCTCTCCGATGCTCCTCTTTTCTCCCTCTTATTGTTTCTCTTTCTTTTCCGCCCTCCGGTGTGTGAGAGAGCCTCTCTGCAGCCTCCTTCTCACCCAGAGACAGACAAAGACACTTAAGCAGAACACACACTTAGACACACACACACACACACACACACACACATAGACACACTCATCCCGGGTAATACAGTCAGTGGTGTGCACCATCACACACACAGGTAGTCAGCGCTGACCTTTGCCGTGCGCTCCCAGCAGTCTGCTTTTGGCTTCTCTTGCTGAAGCCTGTAAAGCCACCAGACAGATGATCAGCGGACACTTGTGCATGTTTTTCCTTCTGGAAATCACACGCGGACCCACTCGAACACCGCGGGCTCTGATTAACCTCACAACGTGGCGAGATGGCCGGCTCGAGACGGACTCGCAGCGGCACAGATCATTAGCACTGATACCTCCAGTGGCGTTCATGCTTCCTGCCCCGTCTTCTTTCTTTTTTTTTTAACCGCCCGGCTGATTTTGTCTCCTCTCTACCCCCCGTTTGTAGATAATTGGAACAATCCCGCTGATGCCCAACTCTGCAGGGCCCTCCAGCCAATCAGGGGGTGGCAACCCAGCACTGCAGGTACAGCCAATTACACCTCAGCTTCTGACCAACGCTCAAGGCCAGATCATCGCCACGGTGATCGGCAATCAGATCCTGCCTGTCATCAACACCCAGGGAATCACGCTGTCACCAATCAAGCCTGGACAGCAGGTAACAGCCGCTGAAATGCACACAGATATACAGGGAGGTTTATCCTGTAAAGCTACTTAATGTTATATACTTACACTGCTGCGTCAACAATGACCGAGAGAGGACTTCAAAACTGTTGAATGAGCAACACCTAGTGGAGTCAGACCAGAGTCAGTTCTAGCCAGTTCTGCTCCATGCTGAACGCTGTGGGTTTTTCCTGCCTCAAACCACTTGGAAAGTTGCAGCTTGTGGTACATTGTATACAATGCACGTGTGTGTGCACACCATGTGTCGGTGCATGTTTGGAAAGCACTTGTCAGCCCACCTCTCAGACTCTGTCTCAGGGAGCATCCTGCACCCCTGCAGAGCCCCGCCACCACCCCAAAAAGAACTCAAAACACTCAAACACTCACGCCTCTGTCCTCCCCCTCCGACTATCCTTCCTCAATCACACTCTCCATCCTGATTTGTCCCCTCTGACCTGAACTAGAAGAATCTCCTTTTGATTTAAAGGACGGTGCCTAAAAACAATCGGGTGCTTTTAGTTTTTGTACACTAGTTTAAAATGTGTTCTTCCTCCAACTTGAAAGATCTATACAGCGGTCAATTGTGCAGCCAGATGCAGGCACACATCAGATAGAATGTTATTGAGTTGATAATGACGATGTCAGCGCAGAACCACAGGGTGAAAGTTCTCATTGAAGGCCTGTACAGTTTAAAAGGTGTGGACTGCAGATGGACAGCTAATAGCGGCTTCCCAAAACACCAGATCATACTCTTGAATGAATTAATGCATTTGTAATAATGTTTTTGCCTTCGTCTCCACTTCAAAGCCCGCAATGTACACATTGTTCCACGGGCATAATTTACGGTTGTCAGAGCCTGCAGTCTAGAATATTTCCAGTGAAGCCAGATAATTCTCCGTGCCTGTCAGAAGTCCTGACAGTGTGTGCATCGCTGTTGACACCCCCCCCCCATCCAAACAAACACATGCCACGGAGAAAATAATTAATAGCAAAGAAGGAGAGGAGAAGCCGGCCTGGCTTACGGCAGAGACAGCGTTTCGCTTTAAGAGAGAAGACGTACCATCTTGATCTTGTAAAAGCAATTCGAATGTGCATAAAACATGAAAATACATCGTTTTTTCGCCATCAGAGGCAGCAGCTTGTGGATCATGAATTATGTTTGATACGAGGACTGCTGTGTCCACATTTATATTTCACATTCACGCTGCCATTATTGTCATCCTCGCCGGTCCGAAGACGAGAGAGAAGACTCTAATTGTCACCAGCAGTTTTTCAAAACAAACTTGTTTTCTGCAGCGAAAACAATTGTTCAGCTGTGGAGTCCCTGACTCCCACCGTCTCCTGCAGGAGCAAAACCACTGCTGTGGCTTATTGAGCAGACTATTGACACTATACTCCGTGCTGTCACTTTAGATTCACATTTATTCATCACTAGCTATAAGCTATATGTCATTATATTCAGCTTCTAAGTGGCTAATTGAATATCTGTTGATTGGTTTATTAGATTTAATATGATCACCATAATGACACAATAAGCTGGAAATGATGATTGCTGTCATGATGTAGGTGAGGAAATAACGGATATTTTATTGCTGTCTATATCTTATATAAACTGTGTGTGTGTGTGTGTGTGTGTGTGTGTGTGTCCAGCTGCCTCAGACTCAGCAGGGTCAGACTGCATCGTCTCAGCCCAACCTGCTCCACATGCCCCACAGACAGAGTCCTCTCCACCAGGCCTCCTCCTCCTCCTCCACCTCCTCCTCTTCCTCGGCTCTCAGCGTGGGGCAGCTGGTCAGCAGTAAGTGTCCAACACAAAACATGAAGCAGGTCCGCTGACTCTTCAGACACCCAAATAAAACAAGCAAAACACAGTTTCTCGCGTAGCCGTTCAGCCTCTCGCCTGTTGTTTCCTAATGAAGAGATCAATAAAAATGAGTCACATTCTTTTATTTATTTAAAGCTGGACGTTTTCGAGCAAACATCATCTTAAGAGGAGTAAATGGAGAATTTAATTGAGATTAAGAAAGAAAATAAATATGGCAGTAATTAATTAGTAGAATTTGAGACATAAAAGGACATGATCATTTGGTCATTTTAACTACTTTCTACTCAATAAATATCAAACTGGTGAATTTAGAGTAACAGGAACAAAAGACAAGTTGATCGAACGGTGACATTTAATTTACCTATTAAATTTAGGCACACATTTCAACACTTTTTAACCCCAAACTCTCCCTGTGGCTAAATTCAGGAAAGACGGCTTTGTAATTTGTGCCTCTATTGCTCCGCGGGGACAGCGTCTACTGATCCAAACATGGCTCCATGTTTCCTGGCTGTTATTTCTTTTCTTATAAGTCTTTATTAGACGATCCAAAGTGGCGTGTGTTGTGCGTAATGAACATAAGTTTCATTCTCCCCATGCAGGGGCCTATAAATCACAAGGCCGCAGCCTGTCAGCGTGCAGCTGTAGCCTTTAAAAGTCTGTTTTATTCAAATAAATTTCATTTGTCAGAGTCAATTCCCCTAAACTCTATGTAAACTCATTTCAAAGGCCGCTACTATGCCACTGAATTTAATAAAAAACATTGTCGCCATTGATCAACTTGTTGTAGACACTGTGTTTTGTGTGTGTTTACTTGTGGGCTGCAAAAAAATCGTATAAACCATTTTTGAGTCTGCACAAAATCACTGTGGCTCAGCTGTGCAGGAAATGGAATTAATGCTTTACGCTGAGTACGAGCCATATCGCCTCCTCTCAATATCACTTGCAGCAACGCATTCACAAAGAAAAATCCCGCGACAGAATCAGAGTCGTCTGCTGAGGAGAGAAGAAGAAATGTCATTAGATCCGCCGGCCACAAACCCACAAACCGATTCAAAAGCTGAAAACGTCTCTTACTGTTATTTAAAAAGAATCAGATGGAAAAATGTTAATCACAAAGACGAATGTCGGAGATGTTTTTCTTTTGGGGTTGTTTTTCATTTTAACTTTATGCTTATCAAGAGAAAGTAAGCAAAGCATTAGCTCTTGGTTCGCTATCTGATCACAGGGACACAACGAGAAGGCTTATTGTCGATGCAGAGGCAGCATAATGCAGGAAAAGACAGAACACGTGTTGATAGCAGCGTAAATAAGGTCGGTCAACAACACTTGAGAGAGAGAGAACAGTACTTCTTCTGGTCACATTGTCTAAGACGTTGTACATTTAAATGACGGTCCGAGCTACAAACGTCATCATGGTTTAATCTTGTTCAGGTGCACGATGAGCATCTCAACGAAAGGAAAACAAACTTTTAAGATCGAGGACAGACAGAGACAAACGCTCACCCTTTATTGTGAGCCCAGAGAGCGATTGTGTCATTGTTTTTTCATTTGTCTCTTTTTTTTGTGAAAGCTTTAATGCTCAATATCGCCAAATGCTGTGAGTGCTCGTCCCTTCCCATTCGGTCCGCTCCGAGTCTCCGGTCCCCCGTCTTCCCCCCGTGTTCACGCGTCTGGGGCTCGCCGCGTCCGCTGCACGTCACTCACGCCACACAACGAGATGGCGGCTCCCATAGATTTTTGCTTAAATACGCTTGGAGGATTCCTTTAATAATTCATTGATAATGACCAAGATGAATAATTCAGAGGCACAAACTTTGCTTTAGTAAGCAGGATGCCGGGGCACCTGACATTGATGTACAACGCAAAATCACTTTTTATTAGCGGGGAAATTTGTCAAAATGCTCCAGCGAAGTTTTTCAGATCTGCTCAAATGCGTTTGTTTGCATGAGGACGTTTCTCTGTAGGCCCAAACCGTCTTCACATGGGGTCAGCTGCATGAAAGCATGTCTTCAAATGCTCTTTCATATTTATTTGAGAGTAGGATCTAAAAAAAGACCGCGTCAGGTTGTTTTTATTTGCACGCTGGATTCAAGATTTAACTTGTGAATCAGGGTCATCCCACGCCGCCCGCATTCACACCTCAGACAAATTTATTCGTCCAAACATCTCTGGGGTTTACAGCGCGGCAGACGGGAATAACAAGTTCTGACCCAGAGCTCGTCAACTTTTTTAAAAAGCGGTTCAGAGACGATCTCGACTTTGTTCACTCGGTAAAAAGAAGGAAAGCAGCAGAGGGGCAGAGAGCTGACGGAATGAGATGTGTGTGTGTGTGTGTGTGTGTCGCAGACCCGCAGACCGCCCCCAGCGAGGTGGACGGGGTCAACCTGGAGGAGATTCGGGAATTCGCCAAAGCGTTCAAGATCCGCCGGCTGTCCCTGGGTCTGACCCAGACTCAGGTGGGCCAGGCGCTGAGCGCCGCCGAGGGGCCGGCGTACAGCCAGTCCGCCATCTGCAGGTAAGACCGAAAGCTCAGGCAACGAGCGGCTCCTTATTTCTCCTCGAGCGCGTCTCGAATCCGCGTCGGCCGGTGCTCATCTATTTTTCCTCCTGTCCCTCCTTTTAACGGACATTATTAAGATATTAAAACACGTGAGCGGGTGGCGGCGCCCAGACAAACGAGGCTCTCGGGTCTGTCCGCTCCTCTCTGCTGCCTCTTCATTCGCTGACCTGACAGCCGGATAATACTTATGTAAAATACATACACAAGTATTACGCGAAGCACTTAAAGCATTTAATAATTACTAAGGCCCGACGCCAGACGCTCCGCTTGAACATGAGAGAACTTGACGGCGATGATCTGTTAATAAGATTGCCGTGTTTTACTGCTGCCACCGGGACGGTTTAGTCATAAATGGGGCATCATATATTCATGAGACAATCATGCAATCAGTGTTTCAGCCCTCCTGTTTTTCCACTTGACTAACATTTCGCAGGAAGACACCAAATGAGCCTCATTTCTCATTCAAGTCAGAATAATTGGGCAACACGATGCCCGAATGTGACCACGTGGTCAGATATGTTATTTAAGCATGCAGAAAACCATTCAAAGTGAAGGATTTATTTAAACGGTAACTAGTAAATGTTAAATGTCTTTTCTAAAATCTTTTTGCCGTTCTTTGTTTTCCAAAAACATAGAAAACGTCACAGAATTATCGGTTTCTGTGTTCTCATGTACTTTGCCGATGACCTGTACTGTTTATGTGTGTGCTACCACGCACTTTTAAAAATTTCATCACATCAACATCAAACAGCTGATAACATGTGAAGCCGCACGCCGTCCGTGGTTCTTATGAGGCTCCGCCAGCTCCGACTAATGTTTAAAGTCCTGAAATCACACATGAAATATTTACCGACAGGCATAATTCAAATATTTATAACATACATTAAAGGCCATTAGCTTCAAAAAGAAACACTCTGCTGGCTGTTATTCATGCCGTTAAGACAATTTTTTTTGTTTGTGTGACATTGAACATGACATGCTGATGTTTTAAGCAGAAGGGCAAACTTCACATGCTTTAGTTTAGTTAACATCAACACAGACGTGGAGTTTGAGGAGGGACGTCGGGACGTCGGGGCTCTGGGGCTCCGGCTCTGAACCCGGACGGTGAACAGACACTGACAGACGCTTCCATCGCGTCTCTTCTCATCGCTCACTGGGCTTTTTAGGCACTTTGTTAGTTTGTCTAAACTGGCTCAGGCTTTACAGAAGGGCCTCATCAAACCGATCATGTGTCCTTCTCGGGCTCAAACATGTTAACGCTGGCAGCGGATTTACATTTTAAATACACAATTTGAGATGGAAACCCTTTGGTTTTCACACTACCATTAATTACATACACTATTAAAAAGTCTGAGTCAGCTTAAATAAACAAGACCAGCTTGTACAAATGTTATTGCATTCAAAGAACAGCCAGACATCAAACCAAAGCTGTCATCAATCTCTTACAGATATACATGAAGATCACGAGGGAAGATGTAACATGTACAACAGCTGAAAACAACACTTTCTTTTCAATTCTGAAAAAAAAATATTCAACTACATAAAAACTGAATGTCTTTTTATGAATGTCTGTGTCTGCTTACACTATATAGAGTTTGAAATGAGCCAAATTAGCATCTAAGTGAGGAAATATTTAATTAACAAACTTTACAAATAATCTGACAGACGGACAGTGATGTTGAGCAATATGAACAAAATACCAATATTATGGCAGTTATACATCACTATCGTTATTAATAAATCTTGGACATTAACGTCTATCCTATAAAAGGCCTTTGAACATCCCCACATTGGTCCAGAAGCAGAGAACAGTTTATCTGACTGTTGAAAAAAGATATGCTCTCACTGTATATGTTTCTCCTTTTAACTTAGTCTTATCTTAGTCTTACCTAAATATTTATAGACGGACAAACTTTTTTAGTGTCTGAAACTGGCCGTGCTTTAAAGCGCACAGATGCATCAGAAGTGAACCGACCTGCAGGACGAGGCTGCACGAGGTTGTCGAGGTAAATCTCTTCACATTCTGTAGATTTTAGGTCAGACGCGTCGTCCGGCCTTTGTTTTCACTGTGGAGCCGCCGGCGAAGCGCGTCCGGGGCCTCGGTGTGCAGCGCGTCCAAGCGGCCTCCTGAGGTGCTTTCAGGAAGAGGTGCTGGAGGTGCATCCGGGGAAAATGCACCGGAGGAGGAGGGAATGCATTCCTGTTCCCGTGGTTCCTGTTGATCCATGAAATGTCTCTGGCGACTCCTCGTATTTACTAATGTATCCCCCGCAGTACTCCTCTCTCCGCTGTTTAGGGGCATGTTATAAATAATACCGCCTGTCGACAAGGAGGAATGCACCAAGCGTGTAGAAGCAGAGGGAGTTTGTGCACGCGTGGTCATCTCTCCCTCACGCTCGCTGTTTGTCTGCAGCAGCAGCTCGCCATTAAAACGATTGCGTGCGTCAACTCGTTTAGTTGTTCTTTAAAATCTGCTGTTAAGATAATAATTCTATTATTAAGATAATTGAAATCCTTCCTCTTACGGCGGGGCTTAAATTCATTAAATAATGAATAGCCTTTGAACGTAATCATATCCTGATTAAATCATACATTAAGGTAAGATACGTCGTCACATGTCATGTGTTTCACACTGCAGCATTAAGTCCGACTAAGATCCACCCTGTCGATCAGTCAACATCACTTCAACATGACTGCATTGTGGGTAAATAATTGAGACCATGTGTCCATCAATTCAAGTCATGCAACTGGTAAATTACCATAAATAGAAAATATCCTAAAATTATATTTCCAAAACAATGTTAACTGAAATATCCTGATATAAAGGATCCTTATTATGAATGTCTTCTGATATAAACTTATCCACAATTATGCCCAAACAATACCAGTAAAACTAAAACTAAAATGTAATTAAGATCAAATTATTTTCCTTTAAATACCAAAAGCATTACAAGTGTGAGAGGAATGCATTTGCTGTCAGCTACAGTTGCAATCAAAATTATTCAACCCCCCATTGCACATTAGGTTTATTGGCAAAATATACAATTGCAGCAGGTCATAACAGCAAAAGGGTGCTCTACTAAGTACTGAAGACGCTTGTCATGAAGGCGTTGAATAATTTTGAGACTGCAGTAAATTCATTAAAGTCATTAAAAGTAGCATTTTGTGTTGAATTTGGATAAAACCTTTGTAATATTAGTTTAATTAAACTACTTAGACAATTCTTGTGTAATTTGTTGTTTGTAAAACAGCTGTGATAATAATAATAAACCTAATGTGCAATGGGGGGTTGAATCATTTTGATTGCAACTGTATAAGAGCCTCATGTCATCTAATCCGTCTTTAAAAAGCATGTGTTCATGTCACGTGACCCAATCGGGCCGCCAGCCAGCGGCGTTTGTTATAAAAAGCCTCATCGGCCGTTCTCACGGAGTTCATGTTAAGTCAGAATTACGCGTCGAGCAGCCGTAAAGTTGCAAGAACTTCCAGCATTAGAGTGTGCAAATGTATTTGTATTAAATATGAAATGAGACGTTAGAGGATGAAAGAAAAAGTTTGAAAAATGTATTAAATGTACATTTTGATTAATAATTCAAGCTCTATTTGTAAATAAATGATGGAGCCATATTTAACTGCATGCATTAGTGTGGGGTTTGGGGGGGGGGGGCACCTGAGGGACAGAAATGGGATATTTTGCAGTAATTCCTGTCTTATTTATTTTGAAGTGCAGTAGTTAGATGTTTTGTATGTTTTTTTTCGGTTCACCTGATTCTAAGTCATTGGCCAACTCTCCTTGCTCCACTACTGCCAATTTGGGACAGAGGCACAGCCTCCTCCAAAAGAATTATCAGCCGTCACCTCCAGCTGCTGCAGCACAGGTGCTTCCAGGTGCAGAGTGCAGGAGTTCGGGCGTGCACCTGGATGTTAGTCTCCGTCCCTCTGGCATTCTGGTTGAGGAGACAAAAGGCAGGCAGCTTATCCGTTGTTCTGGCCGGGCACCTAAGATTCTTCTTTCTCAATTCTCCCCAGACACACCATCCTGAGAAGCCACTTTTTCCTACCACAGGAAGCCCAAGAGAACACTATAGGTAGCAGTCTGACAGGCAAACTGAACCCTGGCCTTTTATATCCTGCCAGGTTTGAGAAGTTGGACATCACCCCTAAAAGCGCCCAGAAGATTAAGCCCGTTCTGGAGCGCTGGATGGCCGAGGCTGAGGCCCGCCACCGATCCGGCATGCAGAACCTGACTGAGTTTATCGGCAGCGAGCCTTCCAAAAAACGCAAGCGGAGGACCTCTTTCACCCCGCAGGCGCTGGAGATCCTCAACAGCCACTTTGAGAAGAACACGCACCCCTCCGGACAGGAAATGACGGAAATAGCCGAGAAGCTGAACTACGACAGGGAGGTGGTGCGCGTCTGGTTCTGCAACAAGAGGCAAGCGTTGAAAAACACAATAAAGCGCTTGAAACAGCCCGACCTCGGCCCGGCCGCGCCGATGGACCCGCTCACCGATTCTCTAGAGGAGCTGCCGAAATAAACGTGCTGAAAAGCGGCGGCGCGGCGAAGAGGCCGCCATCGGGGGGAAACAACCGAGGGCCGATGAACTGAGGGGAAAAAAAGCCCGTTTCCAAGTCACCTGGATGGACAGTCTTGAGTTTGCAAACAAAAACTATGTGTTGTCAGTGTGGTTACCACCGCTATGTAAATGACCTCGGCGAAACCAAAAAACATGAAAAAAAAGAGATTAATATCTGAGAATTGTGTAAAAACATACGGTGTGCTGTTTCAAAGAGTTTTAGATCGCCCACATTTTGGTTCCCGCGAGGAGGGATTTAGTAAAGAGATCATACCAAATCAAAACACTATTTACCAAAGTCTGTTGCATCTGAGTACTAAGAATAATTTTGTAATGTAAATGTGCTCTAAATTTTTACATTTGTACTGGCAAATCTAAGCTATATGTGTGAGGTTGAGTATACATTTTATCTTTGTCTCGCTTACTTTTTTCTTCATTTGTATGTAAATATCTTAAAAGAGAAAAAAATTGAAAAGTGCTGTCTTGATATCACACTGATGACGTTTCTCTTTTGGACAAAAAAAAACAAAAAACGTTTGCATCTGCAAATATGTTCAGCCACAGTGTAACTTTGTACAACTTTTACAGGTATTTATTAATAATCCGGTGAGACGTTTCAGAGTAAACTGAAGGTGATGATGATGAGTTTCAGTGTCCGTCACGTCTCCTGCAGCTTTGTTTGAGCTACTGCGTCTTTCCGTTGCCAAAGCCTGATAGCCAAAGAACACATTCCTTTTTTATTTTACTTTACTTTACAGCTTTACACACCGTTTTTTACTCTGTGGGTCAAAAACGAAATGAAACACAACCACGTCAAAGAGCCACAGCAGCGTCTGCTGAAATATCCACCGCAGCAATATGGGAAATGTGTTGCGTGACTTTTCTTTTAAGCGGATTTACTTTTGCATGCCTCAACTCAAAAGCACATGCAGAAGGAATATTTTCATCAACTTCATCCCCAAATGAACTCAAAAGTAACATTATTTCACATTATTTCTTTCCTGAAGACGCCTGCGACCAAACTACTGAGCCCATTCAGGTTCACATGTCTTTATAACCTGAACATTTCAACACAAATATGCTTCTTCTGCCAAGATAATGTTTCCTCTTACATTCTGCATTCATCTCAATGGGTGTAAAATTGAATTTACCTATTTATTTACTTATTTCTGTTACAGTAAATTGCTTTAAAAGGTACATTTTTACTGATTTCATGTATCTGTGGTTATCTGTCAGGTAGAAGGTGACTCTCCATCACTGTGTACTGTGCTGTTTGTTTTACCTTCTGAGGATACGTCGACATTCCAAGCAAGAACGTCCCTTCAAATATCTGAATCCCACAGAAAGCCTCACAGGAAAAGAAAAAAAAAGTGAATTTTGAGAATAAGTGTCACGTGTCAAAACGAGTGAACCTAATTTGAAGTGAGGCAAAATTTGATGCAATTTATTCAGAATCATGTGTCTGCTCGATATCTGTCGTCCCGTGTCACATTGGTAATCTCAGCCCTTCAGTCCCCGGCGCTCCGTTCTTCTTCACTGCCTCACGCACACACACGAGAAAAACACATGAAGACGCTTTGCATCTGCAAGTCAAGTCATGTGATCCCATTTCCTTTAATGCACAGATTTTTATTTTATTCATTGGATCTCATTTCTTATTCGTTCAGTTTTAATTGCATTTTCCACCCTCACGTTGGTTCCAATACTTCATCCAGGCAAATCTTTGGCCAAAACACCTGCATTCACCCACCGGACAAACGTTTGATGAAGCAGCAGGTAGAAAACGGATCCGTCCTGAGGCTTACCGATAAAGCTGTAACCAAAACCACAGAAAGGAGTTGCGCCTTTGCTCGACTCTTCAACGCTGGACCAAAGCTCTATAGTTATGCACATTGTACAGAGAAATAGATTCATGATGTTGACAATCTTTAAGACCTGAGATAAAATAATTGAACGTAGAAATGTACAGTAGTTCATCCAAGGTTTACCTCAGCACTGTTCTGCCAACGCCACACATGATTGTTCTAGTTTGGTGAGGTGGTTTCCTGAGCCTTTTGTTTTTATTACGGTTGCATTTTGATCCTCATTCATTGTGACGTTCACCTCTCAGTTCTCACTCACCTGTAGACCCGCGTAGAAGAAAAGGAGGCGACCGCGATGTTGCGCTCGGCCCAGTTAGGATGACTTGTTAATAATCACCTTTGAATGCTTTTGTGAAATTGTACTAACACAAAACAAAGTGGTTTGATTTGGATTTTTTTTTTTGTTAATAAATCAAAGAACTCGAAACCAAAGCTGAAGAGCCTGCAGAAGTTGGTTGTCTTTGTTTTGTTTTTTATGGACTGAAAGCTGTGCTTAATCGTTAGAGCAATATCTGTTTGGTCAGTCGAGCAGCGCTTTGTGTATTTCCCAACAAAAAAAAGAAGAAGAAAAAACAAAGATCTTCGTCTGTCACATTAATTTGTACCATAATTAGTAATAAACAATTGTTTAACATGAATTGTGTGCCCTGTTTTCAGTAGGTAGGTTGTTTTTAATTTGATGGAAACGGGGGTCAGTTCATGTTCGGTTTGATGGCTTTTAAATTATATAATTTCTATGAAACCTCGACGCGTAGAACGATGTCAGAGAGACGATCCATTAGCATAGGGAGGCTAGCCGCTGCTAGCATTAGCCGGAGATAGAAAGACATTTATGTATAATAACCAATATCTTTTTATTGATTATTATTCCACATGAGCTTGATTCCGTTATAAAGAACAAACAGCTGAACAGGTTTATCAGCGTAGCAGTTTACTACCTTTATGTTCATAGATATAGAAGTATATGTATATATATAATATATTTATTGACAGACAGACAAACCGGTGCAGCTTTCTGCTGAGCTCAAACGTTTCAGTAACACACAAACATCACTGACTCCTCTTTTCATCTCCTCCACTCTTCACACAAACAGCGTGATTGGAAAACGTGGAGCGGAATCCCGCCTGCTGACCTCTTGCGTCAGGGGTCACGCTTCCAGAGCGCCTTAAATCACGCGCACAAACACTCGCGGGGAAGAAGTGGTTTGACGTCCGACCCGTCGTCCTGTGGAGCGACTCCTTCGACGCCTGGCAGACAACGTTTAGCCGCGCATTAAGATTTTCCTTCGGGGTCAGCGGAGAAGAATAGGCCGCGTGTCGGAGTCGCTCCTCGTCAAAGCGTCGTGCGTTCGCCTCGCCGAGGAAAAATAACAAGCAGACGAGTATAAATAAACGAGGTAGAAAAGCCCTTTTTCAAACTAAACTCAAAAGTTTGCTGCGGCTTCTCGGTCCACGACGCCTTTGAAAGAAGGAAAAAAAAACGGGCAGGCGGCTGAGAAGAAAGTAGTAAATAAATAAATAATAATAATAAAAAGCACAGACAACATAAATTATTAACATTAGACTGAAAACTGATGTTGAAGATGCTTTTTTGTCTTCCTTTCAGCCCCCCCCCCCCCCCCTCGTTCCTTGAGGCTGGATGTGCCCGTGAGTGGTGATGGCTGAGGTGTGCAGCTCCACTCACTTATTTCATCTCGTTCCTCTTGTTTTCCCACTTGTATCGTCTCGACCACGAACGCTGTGATTGCTCCCGAACCCATATTTGCTTTCTCAAACGGTTTGTGTTGATGATGCTGATGAAAGTTTACTTTCTCTCCTCCCCCGGCAGCAGATCACTTCAAAAGAATCCCAGCCGAACTGTTGAGAAGATGTCGAGGCTTCGGATCCATCGCGTTGGGATGCGAGAAAAAAAGTTTCCCTCGCTTTTACGGTATCTGAGATTTAACAACTTAATTCAAAAGCAAATGCATCCTCATCACCATTAAAACTCCCTCGCGTGGAGATCACAGAGCAGCAGACTGATGTTAAAATGGGCTGTGTGGTGTTCAAGGTCACCCTGCCAGCAGAGGACAGCTTGGACCTCTGAATCTGGTGATTTAGTTGTTTTCTCAACCTAAAGGAACAGCTGAGGTGTCCTTTTCCTCACGTCTCTCC